>NC_134885.1:1819173-1834173 GCF_041734735.1 Babylonia areolata | reverse complement strand
CTCTCTCTCTCTCTTCCTCCTTCCCTCTCCCTCTCCTCTCCCTCTGACTTTCTGTCTGTATCACTCTCTTCCTCCTTCTCTCTCTCTCTTCCCCTCTCCCCTCCCTCTCTCTGTGTCTCTCTCCCTGTCTGGAGGCAACACTCCCAGCAGCATCTGAGGGGAGACGGCAGGAAATGGAAGAGTGCAGGGATGGGAGGTGGAAGTAGGGAGTGTTGGGGTTTTTCCTGCGTCATCTTCTGGGGATGGAGTGATGGAGTGGAGTGACAGACCTCTGCCCTCCCACCACCACCATCACCACCACCATCACCATCACCACCACCACCACCAGCACAATTCTCGCCATGACCAGTGCACCGCTTTGAGATGCCGTCATGGTCAGTGGCTGGTTGGGTCTTAGTCTTCAGCACTGGATGTGCCGCCAGCACTTCACAGTTCAGTTTCAGCCGTCACCTCTCCTACCGTGACATTTAAAGCTTTCTCTTTTTTATTTTATCTCTCTCTCTCTCTCTCTCTCTCTCTCTCTCTCTCTTTCTCTCTTCGGTCTCTCTCTTGAGTGTGTCTGTCTCTCTCTCGGGGTTTCTCCACTTACCCTGTTGCAATAATTATGAAATTATAGATTTATTTTGTTTCTCTCTTACTACCTTGCTAATTGTTTGAAAGACACAAAATGTGTGTGTGTGTGTGTGTGTGTGTGTGTGTGTGTGTGTGTGTCTGTGTCTGTGCGCGCGTGCATGCGTGTGTGTGTGGGGAGTGGTGGTGGTGGGGGGGTGTTTATGATCAGTCATGGTGAAGGCAGGACTTGCTCCAAGAGCAGGTCGGCACCCAGCAGGTAGCTGGGGAATCAGCCTGACTGCCGTGTGCCCTGTCCGTGTCTGTGTCTTCTTCCCTTCCTCCTCCCTTCCTCTCTTCCTCCTCTCCCTTCCTCTTCCTCCTCTCCCTTCCTCCTCCCTTCCTCTCTTTCTCCTCTCCCTTCCTCTCTCCCTCCTTCCCCTCCCTCTCTTCCTCCTCTCCCTTCCTCTCTTTCCCCTCTCCCTTCCTTCCTCTCTCCCTCCTCTTCCCCCCTCCCTTCCTCTCTTCCTCCTCTCCCTACCTTCCTCCCACAGTACGCCCTCCGTCCTAGCATCCCGCCTGCAGCCTCCTGTCGTTGGAGACCTCCACCATCATCACCCTACGTAACACCCCTCCCACTAGTCACAATTACCCCCAAGTATGTGGGTGAGGGGGGTGGGGCAGGGTCCGGGCATTGTGTCGTTCTGACAGATCTCTCTCCCTGCCCTGACATCCCTCCCACCCCTCCCCGGCCCCGCACCCCAACTCCTGTTACCTAAAGACACTGGGTTCTTGAGAAAAGGGGGTGGGGTGTCCGGGTGGGAAGGGGGTGGGGGTGGGGCTTCGGTCTTGTGGTGGGAGGAATGGGAAGGGGATGTTTGCGTTTGTTCAGCAATATGTTATACCTGACAGTGGTGACAGAGCCGTGCTGACGGCCGACTTTCATACAACTGGTGGTCTGTGTGTGTGTATATATATGTGGGGGTTTGGGGAGGTGGGCATAGTATTCCATGCTGCAACCACAGACCTTGGGAAATTGAAACCTGTCATATGACGCCCGTTTTGTGGGGGGAGGGGGGGGGGACACCGCTGCCTTTTCTTTCTGATTGTGTGCTTCGTGGGGGGGGGGCGGCGGGGGGGGGGGGGGGACTGGTGACTTTTGTGTCAATGAGTGCAGTGCTGTGCCGCGTGCGTTTTCAGGTCAGCTCCCATTTTCCATTGTGTTGTACAGGGAGGAATGAAGGAATGAAGCATTACTGGTTGTGTGTTGTGTCAGGCCAGCCTTGACTGCCCGAATCAGTCCCTTGGTGTCAGTGCTGCATCCATCAGTCCCTTTGTGTCAGTGCTGCATCCATCAGTCCTTCAGGGCTTGGCACCAAAACGCTGGCACCCAGCAGAAGCGTGTTTCCACAAGACGAGCAGCAGTCTTGGAGATGCAGGTGATGATGTAGGCAGAGTGATGAATGTTGCATGTTGAACAACTGTTGTGTAAGTGACTTATGGCAGCAGTGTGAGATTCAGAGGGAAAGAGACCGGTTTTATGTACCCGACTGAAAGAAACAACAACAGCAAAACACCTGCAAAAGCGTCCAGTGTGCTTTACATGTGAGTGGTGTACAAGCCTGGTTGACACAGCACCAGACCAGGACGTGAGGGTCCCGGGTTCCATTCTGGCAAGAATCAGGATTTTTATTTCCCGCTCCTGTAGAGCTTGAGTGGTGATGTGGGTGGCTAGTCTTTCAGATGTGGTGATGACCCGAGGTCCTGTGTGCACAGTGTATTGTGAATGCGTAAAAAGAACCCACCATGAAAAAAGAGTTGTTCCATGCATGATTTCAGAAAACAGTTCACCTGATCATGGAAAGGTACAGACATTTCGGCAGAAAAAGAAAGTTGTTCCATGCATGATTGCAGAAAACAATTCACCTGATCATGGAAAGGTACAGACATTTCGGCAGGAAAAGAAAGAAGTGAAAAGCATTGCACTGTGGCTTTCCCCCGAAGAGAGAATCTCCAATTTCACTGGGAGAAAACTGTTGTGACCAAGACAGTTATAACTACAATCTATGATAGTTGTCTGACCATGACCATCAGAACAACAGAGGGTGCAGTTGCTATCCCGACTATCTGGGTTAGAAAATCGATGAGAGCGGAGAGTGTCTTGCCCATATTACTTCCCCATTCTCTTGGCCAAGAGGGCTTTAGGACAGTCAGCGTTGGGATGGTTCCCAAAGACCAGCTAGGCCCCAAAGCTGCAGCACTAAGAGCCGGTGCAGTGTATAATGAATATGATTACAATGCAGTGAAATAAAATACTGCGCAGTGCTTTGCACCAGGACGTGAACTGAGCCCCACATAAAAATAGTGTTGGAGTGGAACGTTTTTGTGCCGCCGTACTACACTACTCTTCTCTTGTCTCTGTCTCTCTCTGTCTCTGTCTCTCTCCAACCAAAGGTTAATTGGCGTGGGTGGTATTAATTGTTGAGCGAAAATGACAGACTAATGGCAAAGTGATTAGCGTCACTGACGACAGCGAGGTTTTAGGTTCGGACCCCATCCGTCACCCTTCGTCATGGAGTGAAGAACATTTGTCTCAGCGTATGTGGCCCATGCCCTGCTCTCACGGTCACTACAGTTTCTGTTGGTAAGTCTGGTGAGGTGGCATTTTGGCTGCAGTCAGTTGACGTGTGTATTGAGCACGCGCGCTGTGAGCTATGGCTGTTGTTGCAGCTTGCTCGTGTACTGTGTTGTATTAGCATTCCTTTTTTTTTCTCCTGACTATAGTTCCGTTGAAAGGTGTCATACACTGAGCCTTGCTGGTGGTGTGCTGGGTACTGCTGGTCATGGGTTGTGAGCGACGTGGTTTGATTCGTTCGTCACGGGTGGTTTGCCATGCAGACTTTGAATGCAGAGAGTGTCCACAGGCTGTATTTTACTGTACTATGCTGCACTGCATTGCATATGCTGTACTGTACTGTACTGCACTGCAATACTGTATTATACTGCACTACAGTTTACTGTACTGTGATGGGTCAGTGATGGGTCAGGACTGGTTCCAGGGGTCAGGCCAGGACACAGCCAGGTGGCCGGAGTGAAATCAGGCCTGAGTGCATTTCGCTTCATCCATGCCTGCTCTCTGCCTCCTTGTCTGTACTGCCTCCTGTCGTTAAACACCCCCCTCCCCCTCCCCCTGTCTCTCCTGTCCCCATGTAACGGAGTGATGGGGGGTTGGGGTGTGGAGGATGGGGTTTGGGCACTGTGTGATGCTGACAGGTCCCCCTCCATGCCCTGACACCCCCCCCCCACGCCCACCCTAACTCCTGCTACCATTCACAGACACTGGGTTCTGTGGAAAGGGGACGGGGGGAAGGGGTGGGTGGGTTGCTGTTGTTGCGGTGATGTGGGGGTGGGGGTGGTTGTTTGCGTTTGTTGAGCGATACGCCACGGCAGTGACTGAGCCATGTTGACGGCTGACCTTTTTGACCCCCTCCCCTCCTGTTTTCTGTCGTGTGTGTGGTGTGTGTGTGTGGGGGTGGAGATGGCGAGGGGTGGGGGGTGCATAGTGTTCCGTGCTGCAGTCACATGACAGACAGGCCACAGGGGGGGGGGGGGGGGGGCCGGGGGGGGGGAAGTCTGACTTATTGTCGCCTGTCACCCCGTTTAGCGAGGACTACAGCTGCCTGTTCGGTGGGGTCGTGTGCTTTGTGTGGCCTGCTGACTCAAGTGCGCGTGTGTCAGACAGTATCAGTTTTATTGTCCAGTGTGTATGTTATTGCACTGGGATTTTCCCTTGTTGTTTGACACGGAGATAAGAGTGCCGTTCGTGGCAACATGTCCTCTTCAAACCTCGACAGAGTTGCACTGACAAGAGTCAGCTGACTGGTGATGTGGTGTGTGAATAGAATAGAATAGAATAGAATAGAATACATTGTCATAAAACCTTAAAGTTTATAAGACACAATGAAACATAAACATGAGCATATTAAGAAGAGAAACATTCATGAACAAATTTCGCCAGCCTTGGCTGTATTTCTGTTAGAAGGATCAATTCACTAGGCTTTGCATCTGGACGATATATATCGATTAGGAATCTGTGTGTGTGTGTGTGTGTGTGTGTGTGTGTGTGTGTGTGTGTGTGTGCGTGCGTGTGTGATGCATGGTTTGCTCACTGACACCTGGAACCAGTGCAGCAAGGTGGCAGTGTGGTAGAGACGCTTATCTGCCAGCACAGTGTCATTGAGGGTCTGGGTTCGAATCCCGCTCTCGCCCTTTCTTCCAAGTTGGACTGGAAAAATGAAAACTGAGCGCCTAGTCGTTCGGATGTGACGATGAACCGAGGTCCCGCGTGCAGCACGCACTTGGCGCACTGAAAAAGAACTCATGGCGACAAAAAAATGTTGCCCTCTGGCAAAATTTTGTCTAAAGAAATCCACTCTGATAGGAACACAGATGTATATTTTATGCACACACTCAAGGCCTGACGAAGCGCGTTGCGTTATGCTGCTGGTCGGGCATCTGCCTGGCAGATGTGGTGTAGCGAATATGGATTTGTCCGAACGCGGCGATGCCTCCTTGAGAAAGCGAAGCTTGGAACGTGCAGCTCTGTGCAGAAGCACGAGTATGTAGCACTGAGATGATGATAATATGTCTACACTCTGCCTGTGGTCTGTGGGGTCCACATCGGCAGCCGTGGAGACAGGAGTGGTGTGCCCAGGGAGTGAGTGCTTGCTGACAGGCCGGGGGAGCGGTGAGAATTGTGCATGTCCGCCGTGGTTGTTGTGTGAATGGTGGTGACTCCTGTGTCTCGGGGTTGGCCACGGTGTCCGGTTTCTAACGCAGCAGGACGGGGTTGGGGTTCCTGTCTGTGTGTTCTGGGAAGGAGAAGACAACTCGAGAGCCAGCCAGGCGGTTCCCGTGCGAGTGCCGTGGTGGTGGCCCAGTGTGTGGAACGTCAAGTGTGGGTCCCGGGGATCGATTCTCGCAACGAGGAGTGTGTGTGTGTGTGTGTGTGTGTGTGTGTGGTGTTACTCCCCACCCCATATTCCTTTGCTCCTCTTGAGCATGAATGGTGGTCTGGGTGCTAGTCTTTGAGATGAGACGCTAAACCGAGGGTCCTTGCTTACGTTAGAAAATGCGTGCGTTCACGCACTCGTGTGTGTGTGTGTGTATGTGTGTGTGTGCGAGAGAGAGAGAGAGAGAGAGAGAGAGAGAGAGAGAGAAGACAAAATCTTTATTAACGAGGGTAATAGATAAGCAAGTAACATGCTTTTTTACATCCAGCCCTCGCCCTAAAGAGGGAATAAAGCTAAAAAAGCGAAGAGAGAGAGAGAGAGAGAGAGAGAGAGAGAGAGAGAGAGAGTTTGTAAGTGAAAAGAGTGGCAGACAATCGTGTGTCCCTTTGAAAGGGGGAAGGAAAGAGCTCAGTTTGGTTTTCCTGTCATTGAAATGGAAGAAAGTGCCACCATTGTGCTAACGTCCTGTTGATCACAGGGTGGTCATCAGCCGACAGTGTCATAAATAGAGGAAGGTCATAGGCCTTTGTTACTGGCTTTCTTTTCTGGTTTCGTGTGTGTGGGTGTGGGTGTGTGTGTGTGTGTGTGTGTGTTGCTTACTTTGGTGGTGGGGGATGTTGCGGAGGGGGGGGGGGGAGAGGGGAAAGCTAGGAGGGTGGGCTGGGGGTGTAGTGTTGTGGTGACTCCGCCCAAGGCCAAGATAAGCAAGTCTTTGTTGTGCAGCGGACAGATCTATCGGTGCATTGTTGTGCCTTCCTGCCCTTCTGCACCCGGACTTTACACACACACACACACACACACACTGTGAGGGGGAATTCATTTACGTTTCCAACAAGATGATCACATCCAAAGAAATCATGTCAGGGCACACTCTTTCTCTGTATCGCAACCCCCCACCCCCTCACACAAACCCCTACCCCCCACCACCGCCCCCCTGCTCCACCCTCTCCGTATCCCTCTATCTCTTCTCTCTGTCTCTCTCTCTGGGCGTCTCCTCTCCAAAGGGAGCAGAGCAGCCAGCCACCCCCCACCCCCACACACTAACACACCATCCCCCCCCCCCCCCCCCCGCCCCAACATCTGACTGCACCAAAACAAGTGACTTCGGTGTAACAGGTGTTTCCAAATGCTGTCTTGCACCAGATATGGAGAAGCTGTGTGTGTGTGTGTGTGTGTGTGTGTGCGCGCGGGCGCACGTAAGGAAGAGAGAGAGATTTGTAGGGAGGGGGTGAGTTAATTTGACACAGGGGTCGCTTACCTCTTGTTCTTGTATGAGAAAGGCAGAGAGAGAGAGAGAGAGAGAGAGAGACCTTTTTTGGGTGGTGGAGGGGGTTTGTCCCTGGGGTCGCCTATCTCCCGTTAGTTATGAGGCAGCTTGCTGCATGTGAGTGTAGCGCCTATATTGTGCATTGTTGGTCATGTTACATGCCATGTGAGTGTAACCCCCATGCTGTGCATTGTTACATGCCATGTGAGGTGGCAGTGTAGCGTGGGCTGTGTGGCGGGGTTGTCACTACCAGCAGGAAGATTTGGGTGTGTTCGGTGGTTCATGTTTTAGGTTGTTAGCCTTCCCTGCTTTGGCTTTGTTCTTTGCTACAGGTGTAGGGTCCATGTCAGTTGGCGTTGAATGTCGGATGTACTCGGTTTTTGGGGGTGTTTTTTTTTTTTTTGTTTGTTTGTTTTTGTTGCTGGATACTTTTAATGTTCTGTTTGGTTAGAATTTAGTTGGGTACCTTAACTGTCATTTTTTTTTTTTTTTAGAGCAGTTAGATTGACGGTGGAGGTAGGGGAAAGTAAAAAAAAATCATTGTAGATTTGAATGTTTTCCTGTTGAGCTAATGAGTAATGGAGGAAAACGAAAACAGGAAATCAGTCATTCTAGGAAAGTTTGAAAAACCGAAAAAAAGGGGGGTGGGGGAGGGAGTAAAATAAAAGGTTCAAAGTACAGAACAGGAAAAATAATAAAAGGAAGATGTGGAGACATAGTCAGTGTGGGTAGTCATGATTATGACAATAATAATGTGAAGTGCCCCTCGGATCCTGGTGTGACTTTCACAGTTATATAAGCAGGCAGCTCCCGAACAAGAGCCAAAGAAGCAGTTAAAACACCACCCTTGGGCTCTGGCTGTTAAAACACCACCCTTGGGCTCTGGCTGTTAAAACACCACCCTTGGGCTCTGGCTGTTAAAACACCACCCGTGGGCTGGGCTCTGGCTGTTAAAACACCACCCGTGGGCTCTGGCTGTTAAAACACCAGCCTTGGGCTCTGGCTGTTAAAACACCACCCTTGGGCTCTGGCTGTTAAAACACCAGCCTTGGGCTCTGGCTGTTAAAACACCACCCTTGGGCTCTGGCTGTTAAAACACCACCCTTGGGCTCTGGCTTAACACCACCCGTGGGCTCTGGCTTAACACCACCCTTGGGCTCTGGCTTAACACCACCCTTGGGCTCTGGCTTAACACCACCCTTGGGCTCTGGCTGTTAAAACACCACCCTTGGGCTCTGGCTGCTTGAAGTTGGAAGGAAATCTTTAACATGGTGGAGGCTATTATATGTTCACTTGTTTCTTTGTCTATTTGTTATTTATTCATCTATCTATGTGTCTACTTGTAGCCTGGGTGTGGCACACAGTGATGTCAGAGCTTGAGCTGTGTTTATCCTCCACACATGCCGGGTCATGGCTGATTGGGAGGTGTGGCCACAGACACCACGCCAGCCGTTCGGACATCGTGTCTGGAGTAAGATGATTCTTTTCATTACTATCTATCATTCAGGGAACAGGTTACAGGGGGAGATGAACAGTGTCTTTGTCAGTTACAACATCGACAGTCAGGAGGAGGAGGAGGAGGAGGGGTGAAACAGCCGTAACAGTCTGTTCATAGGTGATGTTGCCTCGACGAAATGTACAACTGTGAACTGAATGACGACTTTTTTTTTATTTTTTTATTTTTATTTTTTTAGTGATGTGTTCAAGTAACTGGCGACATTTTAGTGATGTGTTCAACTAACTGACTTTAAAAAATTTTTTTTTCTTTTTAAGTGTTGTGTCTCTCACCACCCCCTTTTTTTTTCAATTAAAATTTTCGCCTGCGTGTCTTTAATAAAAAGGAGACTAACAGGCATTTGGTCAGCGAGCAGCAGACAGTGTGGTCAACTCGGAACCTTCAGCAGCAAATTGGTGATTTCAGTGCCGCGTAATTAGGAGCAATCATTGCGAAGGATAGAGACAAGTTGAAGCCAGGGGCAATCATTGCGAAGGGTAGAGACAAGGTGAAGAGAGGAGCTATCATTGCGAAGGGTAGAGACAAGGTAAAGAGAGGAGCTGAGAGGAGCTATCATTACGAAGGATAGAGACAAGGTGAATCCAGGAGCTATCATTACGAAGGATAGAAGTAGAGACAAGGTGAATCCAGGAGCTATCATTACGAAGGATAGAAGTAGAGACAAGGTGAATCCAGGAGCTATCATTACGAAGGATAGAAGTAGAGACAAGGTGAATCCAGGAGCTATCATTACGAAGGATAGAAGTAGAGACAAGGTCAATCCAGGAGCTATCATTACGAAGGATAGAAGTAGAGACAAGGTGAATCCAGGAGCTATCATTACGAAGGATAGAAGTAGAGACAAGGTGAATCCAGGAGCTATCATTACGAAGGATAGAGACAAGGTGAAGCCAGGAGCTATCATTACGAAGGATAGAGACAAGGTGAATCCAGGAGCTATCATTACGAAGGATAGAGACAAGGTGAATCCAGGAGCTATCATTGCGAAGGATAGAAGTAGAGACAAGGTCAATCCAGGAGCTATCATTGCGAAGGGTAGAGACAAGGTTAATCCAGGAGCTATCATTACGAAGGATAGAGACAAGGTGTAGAGAGGAGCTATCATTACGAAGGATAGAAGTAGAGACAAGGTGAAGCCAGGAGCTATCATTGCGAAGGATAGAGACAAGGTGAATCCAGGAGCAATCATTGCGAAGGATAGATACAAGGTGAAGAGAGGAGCAATCATTGCGAAGGGTAGAGACAAGGTGAAGAGAGGAGCAATCATTGCGAAGGGTAGAGACAAGGTGAAGCCAGGAGCTATCATTGCGAAGGGTAGAGACAAGGTGAATCCAGGAGCTATCATTGCGAAGGATAGAGACAAGGTGAATCCAGGAGCTATCATTACGAAGGGTAGAAGTAGAGACAAGGTGAAGCCAGGAGCTATCATTACGAAGGATAGAAGTAGAGACAAGGTGAAGCCAGGAGCTATCATTACGAAGGATAGAAGTAGAGACAAGGTGAAGCCAGGAGCTATCATTACGAAGGATAGAAGTAGAGACAAGGTCAATCCAGGAGCTATCATTACGAAGGGTAGAAGTAGAGACAAGGTGAAGCCAGGAGCTATCATTACGAAGGATAGAAGTAGAGACAAGGTGAAGCCAGGAGCTATCATTACGAAGGATAGAAGTAGAGACAAGGTGAAGCCAGGAGCTATCATTACGAAGGATAGAAGTAGAGACAAGGTGAAGCCAGGAGCTATCATTACGAAGGATAGAAGTAGAGACAAGGTCAATCCAGGAGCTATCATTACGAAGGATAGAAGTAGAGACAAGGTGAATCCAGGAGCTATCATTACGAAGGGTAGAAGTAGAGACAAGGTGAATCCAGGAGCTATCATTACGAAGGATAGAAGTAGAGACAAGGTGAATCCAGGAGCTATCATTACGAAGGATAGAAGTAGAGACAAGGTGAAGCCAGGAGCAATCATTACGAAGGATAGAAGTAGAGACAAGGTGAATCCAGGAGCAATCATTGCGAAGGATAGAAGTAGAGACAAGGTGAAGAGAGGAGCAATCATTGCGAAGGATAGAAGTAGAGACAAGGTGAAGCCAACACTTCGATCGCAGTGGACATGAGGGGAAACTGCTGCTGTGCTGCTTCCAGGGAGGTCTGTTTTTCTTGTTAATGATCAGGTGCGGCGCCGTGCTGTGAAAGGAGAAGTGCAGTGAAGTGCTGTGTAAACGGGCAGTCCCTTGACGGACTGTGAGGAAGACCCCATTGTGGAGGTGACGGTGATCGTGCCGCTCGTTGTGAGGAATAACAAAACCCGGAACAGGCACCAACAGCGCCAACAGCAACACCAACAGCAACAGTATTAACAACAACGGCAGCAACATCAACACCGCCACTCCCACCACCACCACCACTAACACCAGCAACAAAAGCACCACCACCACCATCATCACCACCAACACCACCGGCACCACCACCACCACCACCACCATCACCCCGCACCACCAACACCGGCAATAACGACACAACACCACCACCATCACCACCATCACCCCGCACCACCAACACCGGCAACAACGACACAACAGCAGCAACAACGACAACACCACCACCATCACCACCAACAACACTACCCAGCTACCACTAGCACCAACATCAACAACAACAACGACAACATCACCACCATCACCACCACCACCATCAACACCAACACCAACACTGCCACCACCACTACCAACATTACCACCACCACCACCAACAACAACACTGCCACCACCACTACCAACATTATCATCACCACCACCACCAACAACACTGCCACCACCACTACCAACATTATCATCACCACCACCACCAACAACACTGCCACCACCACTACCAACATTATCATCACCACCACCAACAACAACACTGCCACCACCACTACCAACATTACCACCACCACTACCAACATTATCATCACCACCACCACCAACAACACTGCCACCACCACTACCAACATTACCACCACCACTACCAACATTATCATCACCACCACCACCAACAACACTGCCACCACCACTACCAACATTACCACCACCACTACCAACATTATCATCACCACCACCAACAACAACACTGCCACCACCACTACCAACATTACCACCACCACTACCAACATTACCACCACCACCACCAACAACAACACTGCCACCACCACTACCAACATTACCACCACCACTACCAACATTACCACCACCACTACCAACATTACCACCACCACTACCAACATTATCACCACCACCACCAACAACAACACTGCCACCACCACTACCAACATTACCACCACTACTACCAACATTACCACCACCACTACCAACACCACTACCAACATTACCACCACCACTACCAACATTACCACCACCACTACCAACATTATCACCACCACCCAACCACAACAACACTGCCACCACCACTACCAACATTACCACCACTACTACCAACATTACCACCACCACTACCACCACCACTACCAACATTACCACCACCACTACCAACATTATCACCACCACCCAACCACAACAACACTGCCACCACCACTACCAACATTACCACCACCACCAACAAAAACAACACTGCCACCACCACTACCAACATTATCACCACCACCAACAAAAACAACATTACCACCACCACTACCAACATTACCACCACCACCAACAAAAACAACATTACCACCACCACTACCAACATTACCACCACCACTACCAACATTACCACCACCACCAACAAAAACAACACTGCCACCACCACTACCAACATTATCACCACCACCCAACCACCACCATCACCATCACCATCACCACCACCACCACCACTAACAACAACAACAACGTGAAATATAGACTTCCCTTGAACCAAGACGGGCCGAGTGGTGCATGTCCGGAACAGATTACGGTCCCAGTGTGACGCAAGCCTCTTCAGGCCCAGAGAGCTCCACTTCCTTGCCGTCCTCTGTCGTTCCTGGCGGGCCCCGGGCTGTCCCCACCACACGGAACCACACAGCCAGCTGTCTGACTCACGCCAGGGCCTGTCGCGGCTGTTGCTGTTGCTGCTGCTGTTGATGCTGTCTTTCCGTCACGGACATAGTGCGTTCTGGCGTGTTGTGTTGGGAGTCGTGTGACGGGTCTGTTTCGTTGGGGATTTGGGGTTTAGTTTGCTTTGTTTTTAGTTCATTTTTTGTTTCATTTTTGTTAGTTGTAGCATTATTCAGATTTTTTTTTTTTTTTTCAAATCCAGTTTTGTGTCTGCAATAGTTGTATCGGTTTTGTTGTTGTTGTTGTTTTATACAGGAAAGTGGGTTTCGTTTATGCCGCTGACAGTGATTGGACTTAAAAAAAGAAAAAAGAAAGAAAGAAAAGAAAAAAAAAAAGAACGAAAAACAACAACACTAAAACCTCCCCACCAACACCCCAAAAATGGGGGGAAAAAAGGAAAAAGAAGTGAAAGACTATGATTGGTGGGTGTGTGAAAAACTGTGTCAGAGCATGTCAGGTCGCCGTGTCTGGCGGTCAGCCCGTGACAAGTGTGTGGCCTGTGCTGCAGTGTCGGCTTTCAGGGAGACACAGCAGGCCTCTTGTTGTGGGTGGTGGTGGGGGGGAGGAGGAGGAGGAGGTTGGTAGTTGCTGCTGATTGTGCTGGTGGTGTTTGGGTTCAAACCGTTTTTGTTTTTGACAGGTCCCAATTCACCACAGGTACGGATAAAGAGGACATTAACAAAGGGGAAAAGTCCGCTGGTGTTTTTGTGGTGTTGGCGGGTACAGGGGGTGGAGGCGAGGGGCTGAAATGGCCAACCGTTGAGAGTTCAGTGAATGTTCGGTCTTCTAGAAATTGTTGAATGACGTTGGAACGTAAACCATTTCATTAGCGAGTAAGAATATAGAGTGAGTGTATAAACGGGTCAGTGTGCAAACAGTATAAACTGAACAACCGAAAATACAAAGGAAGTAAGTAATGCTCTATTGGGAAAGGAAAAAACAAAGAAAGAAAGAATACATACATAAATGAGACTGCTCTGACCATGACAATGACAGTGTTGATGAACTGACGATGGCGATGATGATGACCTACCATCATCACTGTGCGTCAGTCAGATGATGGGTGAATCAGTCCAGGACCTTCACTGGCATCCTGTGTGGGAATATTGATACGTCAGTCTCCTCTTTGTGGGCACGGCGCAGCTCAGGGTGGTGCTGTTTGCTTTAACTCTCTCCATACGAACGGCGCAAGAGACGACGTTAACAGCGTTTCACCCCAATTACCATCATCAAAATATTGCAAGCGGAAGGCTCTTATACTGAAGAGGTGAATGTTGACAAAGAATACCACAATTCTGTCGACGGAAGCTAAAGGTTGGGTCATTGAGACACCCACTGGACATCCGAGGGGTCTGTGTAGAGGAGAAGAGAGGACTGGCCCTACTGAGTGAGTTAAAGGAAACTTTATCCAGTAAACATGTTGCACATGTACACATAGACAGTGGGGCAACAACTAGCTAACAGGTTATATCGTGTTCAGGAATGTGATCATTTTCGTTGGTTTCGTTTGACGGCTGGTGAACGCTTCACAAATGCAGTTATGCTGAAATACACCTTTTTCCAATTGCATAAAAATGACAGTCACTGTGGTGCTGTTTCAGAGAGAGACAGAGAGTTTTCTAAAAGTGGTCAATGTGTGGGTTTTTTTTTTCTTTCATTTTCTGAAACTGGTCAGTGTCTGTGTTTTCTAAAACTGGTCAGTGTGTGTGTATTCCGAAACTGGTCTGTGTGTGTGTGTGTGTGTGTGTGTGTGTGTGTGTGTGTGAGTGTGTGTGTGTGTGTGTGTGTGTGTGTGTGTGTGTGAGTGTGTGTGTGTGTGTGTGTGTGTGTGTGTGTGTGTGTGTGAGTGTGTGTGTGTGTGTGTGTGTGTGTGTGTGTGTGTGTTGTAAAAGTGAGCAGCTTGCTGAGTGCAGTCTTGGTGGTGGTGTCAGCCCTACGTGTTTCAATCGGCACTGAAGGAAGAGAAAGAGAGGGCCTGTCACCAGACAGTGTGTCGTTGTGTTGCATCGTTCAGGGGGATTGACCAGGCTTGTGGAGAAGTCTTCTTCTTCTTCTGCGTTCGTGGGTTGTACGTGAGTGGGTTTTTACGTGTATGACCGTTTTTACCCCGCCACGTAGGCAGCCATACTCCGTTTTCTGGGGTGTGCATGCTAGGTATATTCTTGTTTCCATAACCCACCGAACACTGACATGGATTACAGGATCTTTAACTTGCGTATTTGATTTTTTTGCTTGCGTATACACACGACACAGCGTATTGCACAGCGACTAGCAAGTTGAACGTGTTTGTTGTGTGCACGGGTGTGAGGGGCGGGGGAGGGGGTGTATGAAAGTGTGTGTGCGAAAGAGTTCGCGTGCTCGCGCGCGCAGTGGGGCAGTTATGAAGAAAAGAAAGAAGAACAAAGTAGATGACAGTTTGAGAAATAAGAATGGACCATTGTTCTCAAGTACTTACCGCACAGCGATTAGCAAGTTAAACGTGTTTGTTGTGTGCACATAGTGACGGGGGACAGGTGTTTGTTGTGTGCACATAGTGACGGGGGACGGGGGGTGTATAAAAGTGCGTGTGCGAAAGTGTTCACATGC
>NC_134885.1:1794173-1814173 GCF_041734735.1 Babylonia areolata | reverse complement strand
TATTTGTTATTTATTTATTTTTTTATACTGCCGGTGAGTAGTGAAAATGCTAAATAGAAACTGCATTCACCGATTTAATCGAGGGCTATTACAAATCGAAGACAAAGGACAACAAACAGTCGTGTTGAATTTCATGCTTTATTTCGAGGTTTTCGTTTGAATTGTAAATACTGTAGCCTAACCGTTCATTTCATTTCTGCCAATTTCCCCCTTCACGTTGTGTGTCATGGTTGACGGTCCATTTTCATGATTGTTCATCACGTACCACCAGCATGCCACGTTGTGTGTCATGATTGACGGTCCATTTTCATGATTGTTCATCACGTACCACCAGCATGCCACGTTGTGTGTCATGATTGACGGTCCATTTTCATGATTGTTCATCACGTACCACCAGCATGTCACGTTGTGTGTCATGGTTGGCGGTCCATTTTCATGATTGTTCATCACGTACCACCAGCATGCCACGTTGTGTGTCATGATTGACGGTCCATTTTCATGATTGTTCATCTCGTACCACCAGCATGTCACGTTGTGTGTCATGATTGACGGTCCATTTTCATGATTGTTCATCACGTACCACCAGCATGCCACGTTGTGTGTCATGATTGACGGTCCATTTTCATGATTGTTCATCACGTACCAGCAGCATGGCACGTTGTGTGTCATGATTGACGGTCCATTTTCATGATTGTTCATCACGTACCACCAGCATGCCACGTTGTGTGTCATGATTGACGGTCCATTTTCATGATTGTTCATCACGTACCAGCAGCATGCCACGTTGTGTGTCATGATTGACGGTCCATTTTCATGATTGTTCATCACGTACCACCAGCATGTCACGTTGTGTGTCATGGTTGACGGTCCATTTTCATGATTGTTCATCACGTACCACCAGCATGTCACGTTATGTGTGTCTGGGTTGACGGTCCATTTTCATGATTGTTCATCACGTACCACCAACATGTCACGTTATGTGTGTCTGGGTTGACGGTCCATTTTCATGATTGTTCATCACGTACCACCAACATGTCACGTTATGTGTGTCTGGGTTGACGGTCCATTTTCATGATTGTTGATCACGTACCACCAGCATGGCACGAGGAACATGGTGGCAGAGTGGTTAAGACTCTCATCTACCAATACAGAATCTGTGAGGGTCTGGGTTCCATTCCCCCGCTCTCGCCCTTTCTCCCAAGTGTGACTGGAAAATCAAACTGAGCGTCTGTCTGGTCCATTCGGGTGAGACGATGAACCGAGGTCCCGTGTGTAGCACGCGTTTTGGCGCAGTGAAAAAGAACCCATGGCAAGGAGAGAGTTGTCCTCTGTCGAGGAAATCCACTCTGAGAGGTACACAAATAAAAAATGCAAGCACCCAAGGCCTGACAAAGTGCTGTGGGTTATGCTGCTGCTATCAGGCATCTGGCTAGCAGGTGTGCTGTAGCGTGTGTGGATTAGCCCGAACACAGTGACGGCTCCTGGAGAAAGTGAAACTGTCAGAAGGATTGGAACCTTGGACACGGGATGGGAGGGAGAAGGTGTGGGTCTCAGGTCCAGTGAGTGCCGGGGTGGTGGTGAAGCAACAGGTGACGAACGTCCTCAGGGTGTGAGGCAGGGCTGTGTCTTGTGCCGCTTTCTCTTTGCCTGGAGCTCCGCTTCAGCGATCAGGGTGGGCGGTGCAGAGAAAGGGCGACAATGCCAGTAGGAGTGTTAGGAGGGTGTGTGTGTGTGTGTGTGTGTGTGTGTGTGTGTGTGTGTGTGTGTGTGTGTGTGTGTGTGTGTGTGTGTGTGTGTGTGTGTGTGTGAGTGAGCGAGTGTGTGAATGAGTGTGTTGTGTGTGTGTGTGTGTGTGTTTCTGTGTGTGTGTGTGTGTGTGAGTGAGCGAGTGTGTGAGTGAGTGTGTTGTGTGTGTGTGTGTGTGTGTGTGTGTGTGTGTGTATGTGTGTGTGTGCTGAACAGTGGTGGACTGACTGCCTGCCTGCTCCAGGTGTTACAATGTCACCGGGGTCCCCCCCCCCCCCCCCGCCCCCCTCTCACGCTACAAGGTTTTGATTGTGTCATCCGAGGCGCCTTTTGTTTGCCTTCGCTAATGATCAATGGAATCTTTTTCGCTCCTTCCTTCAGGTTACTTTCTTTTCCTTTCTTTCCTTTTCTTTTCTTTTCACTGTGTCTTTGGGGAACGTTGGTGAAAGGAAGACTGCGACATTTTATGTACCAGGTCTTGGAAGATGCGGATGATGGATTTCGTTACTACTGTGTGGTTACAGGCAGATGTTTGGTGAGGGGATTTCGGTACAGCTCACCTCATTACAACACTGATGTGTGAAGGGACTTTTCCGCAGACGCGGGGGTGTGTGGTAGGGATTTCTGCAGCATTCATGTAGTTGTCGGAAGACTGATACATGGTGGTGATTTCGAGAGAGTTCGTGTCGTTATTGGAAGAGGTACATCTGAAGGTGATTTCCGTATTGGTTTTTGCCATCAGCGTGTTACACGAATTTCGGCAGAGTTCGTAGTTAAGTTACCGGCAGACATAGATGTCGTGTGTGAAGGTGGTTTCGCCAGAGTTTTTTTTTCCATTGTTAAATATTGGAAGCTACTCTTTTGTGAAGACGAAGTTCGTAACGAGGTGTGCTGTCATGTGTTGGTCGTATGGGTGGTGGTAAAAACAAGTGTAATTGCACATTAGTTTTGCGCTGTTGACGCCAGCGTGGACAGAGGTCAGTGGTGTTTCTGTGTGGTCAGTGATCCTTGACAAGGTGGTCAGCAGGCGTCCATGCGGTGGTGTTGTTTTTTTCCTGTCCACCCTTTCCCCCTTCTTCTTTTTGCCGTTGTTTCTTCGCTCTTGTTCTCTGTCTGTCTGTCCGTCTTTCTCCATGTTCTCCCGCTGCTCTTCTGTCTCTCTCTCCCTCTTTCTCTCCCTCTCTCTCCCTCTCTCTCTCCCTCTCCCTCCCTCTCTGCCACCCCCGCCCCCCTATATCTCTCTCCCCCTCTATCTCTCTCCCCCTCTCTCTCTCTCCCCCTCTCTCCCTCCTCTCTTCCTCTCACCCTCTCCCTCTCTCTCTCTTCACCCTCTCTCTCCCTCTCTCTCTCTCTCTCCCCCTCTCTCTCCCCCTCTCTCTCCCCCTCTCCCCCCACTCTCTCTCCCCCCACTCTCTCTCCCCCCCCTCTCTCTCTACCTCCCTCTCTCTCTCCCCACCTCTCTCTCCCCCTCTCTCCCTCCCTCTCTCTCCCCCCTCTCTCTCTCCCTCTCTCTTCCTCTCTCTCCCCCCCTCTCTCCCCCTCTCTCCCTCCCTCTCTCTCCCCCTCTCTCCCCCCCCTCTCTCCCCCTCTCTCTCCCCCTCTCTCTCCCCCTCTCTCCCCCTCTCCCTCTCTCCCCTCTCCCCCTCTCTCTCCCCCTCTCTCTCCCCCTCTCTCCCCCCCTCTCTCCCCCCCTCTCTCCCCCTCTCTCCCCCTCTCTCTCCCTCCCTCTAAAAAGTCTAAATAAATGTTTCTGTCCCTGTCTTTGTCCTGTCCTTTCTGTCCTCCACCACTCCACTCTCTCTCTCTTTCTTTCTGTCTTTCCCACCCTTTGTTTCCTTGTCATGGGTTGGCGTTGTTCGTCATCACGGAAGTCCCCACCAGTCGGACAGGAAGGCCTAAACAGTAAATCATTATTCACACTTCAGACTTTGGAAAAAAGAAAGTATCGATTTCGGTTTTGATTTCTCTCTGTATTCTTTTTTTTTTTCGACAAGTACTATATTACTTTTACTTCTTCCTGTTCCACCTCCTCCTCCCTCTACCCTTTTTCATTTCCTTTGTTTTTGTTTTGTCGTTGTTGTTGTTGTTGTTGTAGTTAATCGTATTTTGAGGAAGGGAAAAAAATGTATTCAGAGTGGACTCGGATATAAAATTGTTATGTGTTGTCTTACATCACCAGCCCGCTTTGAAATCAAGAGGGTCTTTGGCTGTGTCGGAGCTTGGTTTCGTAACACCTCAGCTTTTCGTTTTAACACACACGCTAACGCGTGCACATACGCACGCACGCACACACTGACACACACACACGCACACACACACACACATGCATGCTCACACGCAAGCAGTCACTCTCTCTCTGTCTTTCTCTCTCTGTCTCTCTCTCTCTCTCTCTCTCTTGAGGGCTCGCGAACGAATAAAAGAGAGATAGAAGGAGGGGGATAGAAGGAGACAGAGGTTGCTCGTGTTCAAGCACTAATTGGCTGATGGAGGGAGGGAAGGAGGGGGAGAGAGAGATGGAGGGAAGGAGAGAGAGAGAGGGGAGGGGGAGAGGAAGTGGGAGAGGGGGGGGGGGAGACGATATACAGTTGCAGCCAGTGACGCAATACTTAACGGTGTTGTCCCCAACGTCAGGCCTTGTGAGGGCTTCTTTTTTGCGATTCGCCGTCGCAGCAAACACTGTGTCATTGCCGGATAATGAGTGATCCATACGCGCTTCACCCTCCTGTGCCAGCAGCGATTGACGACAGCCAGCCAGTGACTGAAGTAGGTCAACGAGGTGCCAAGTGTCTGGAGGTGGCTCTGGTTGCACGTGCACTGTCAGCACCCTTGATTCCCTGGACGTGGCGGAGACGAAAGGGCAACGAGTTGTTTTACAGCTGCACTCAAAATGCTAACGTTGGGAGAGAGAGAGAGAGAGAGAAACAACAACTGTCCCTCGTGTTTGGCACTGAAATTGGATGTCAGTAAACCGGCCTCACAGCAAGGCCGAGTCTCCGGGAGTGTTTGTATTTTGCTCAGGTGGTGGTGTTTTGTTTTGTTGTTGTTTTGTCATTTTTGTTTTGTTTAATCAGTGGCAGTTTGTTGATTTCTCATTCAGATCCGTTATGAATGTGACGACATCTGCCTTCAGCTGGCACGATGCGGGCATACCAAGACTGTTTCATCGATTGTGTCCAGATAAAACCTTTGTCGTGGTATGATACCAAGACTGTTTCATCGATTGTGTCCAGATAAAACCTTTGTCGTGGTATGATACCAAGGCTCTTTCATCGATTGTGTCCAGATAAAACCTTTGTCGTTGTATGATACCAAGGCTGTTTCATCGATTGTGTTCAGATAAAACCTTTGTCGTGGTATGATACCAAGACTGTTTCATCGATTGTGTCCAGATAAAGCCTTTGTCGTGGTATGATACCAAGGCTGTTTCATCGATTGTGTCCAGATAAAACCTTTGTCATGGTATGATACCAAGGCTGTTTCATCGATTGTGTTCAGATAAAACCTTTGTCGTGGTATGATACCAAGACTGTTTCATCGATTGTGTTCAGATAAAACCTTTGTCGTGGTATGATACCAAGACTGTTTCATCGATTGTGTCCAGATAAAACCTTTGTCATGGTATGATACCAAGGCTGTTTCATCGATTGTGTCCAGATAAAGCCTTTGTCGTGGTATGATACCAAGGCTGTTTCATCGATAAAACCTTTGTCGTGGTATTCATTGTTGGGTGGTGACTGTAGTTAAAAGGATTCCATTTACGTTATGAAGTGCAGTTTGGAAGGAAACTTACCTTTAAGGAGGTGTATCAACTCAAGCACAGGAGAAACAGTGTTGCAGTTCAGAGAATTCCACCTGCGTTTTGAAGTGCAGCTTGGAAGGACACTTGCCTGCAAGGAGGTGTTTAAACTCAGTCACAGAGGGGAGTGTTACAGTTCAGAGAATTCCATGTACGTTATAAAGTGCAGTTTGGAAGGAAACTTACCTGTATGTGATGATGAAGTTCTGAGGATTCCATGTACGTTTTGAAGTGCAGCATGGAAAGAAAATGACCTGCAAGGTGTTTAAACTCCGTCACAGGAGGTGCAGAATTGCAGTTCAGAGGATTCCATGTACGTTATGAAGTGCAGTTTGGAAGGAAACTTACCCGCAAGGTGTTTAAACAGCAGTCAACATGGCCGTAGTGACGTGAGCCTCACGTCCGATGACTGTGTGGACAGAACCAGGAGCGTGGAGACACTCACACATCGGGCTGCAGGTGTTGACACCTGTCGTGGGCACAGTGTGCTGGGTGTCCATCACCTGAGTCCTGCCCGCTGAGAGGCCGCCGCCTCTGACAGACCTCCAGACGTTGACAGCCATCAGACATCAGTGTGTCCGCTCTGACTGTCTCGGTGAGCCATGTAGCGGTAACTGACTGTCTCGGTGAGCCATGTAGCGGTAACTGACTGTCTCGGTGAGCCATGTAGCAGTAATTGTCTCGGTGAGCCATGTAGCGGTAACTGACTGTCTCGGTGAGCCATGTAGCGGTAACTGACTGTCCCGGTGAGCCATGTAGCAGTAATTGTCTCGGTGAGCCATGTAGCGGTAACTGACTGTCTCGGTGAGCCATGTAGCAGTAACTGACTGTCTCGGTGAGCCATGTAGCAGTAACTGACTGTCTCGGTGAGCCATGTAGCAGTAATTGTCTCGGTGAGCCATGTAGCAGTAACTGACTGTCTCGGTGAGCCATGTAGCAGTAACTGACTGTCCCGGTGAGCCATGTAGCAGTAATTGTCTCGGTGAGCCATGTAGCAGTAACTGACTGTCTCGGTGAGCCATGTAGCGGTAACTGACTGTCTCGGTGAGCCATGTAGCGGTAACTGACTGTCTCGGTGAGCCATGTAGCAGTAACTGACTGTCTCGGTGAGCCATGTAGCAGTAATTGTCTCGGTGAGCCATGTAGCAGTAACTGACTGTCTCGGTGAGCCATGTAGCAGTAACTGACTGTCTCGGTGAGCCATGTAGCAGTAATTGTCTCGGTGAGCCATGTAGCAGTAACTGACTGTCCCGGTGAGCCATGTAGCAGTAACTGACTGTCTCGGTGAGCCATGTAGCAGTAAGTGGCCGAGTGTGGAGGTGGGTCTCTCAGACTCCTCAGTGGACGTCCTCGTGTTGCCGTGGCGCCAGTTCCAGCGTGGTTCTCACCTGTCATTCTTCACGTGCTGTGCGACTGCGGTACTGCTCCTGTTCGTTACTATTGCTTAGTCCTGGGAGAATTGTCAGTGTCGTGTGTGTGGGGGTGGACCGCACCAAGTACTGTATGTTTTCAACAGCGCCATGCACCAGTCTCACCAGTTGTTGTTTTGGAAATGTTCTGTCCTGACTAGCTTTTTAGGACGGAGAAGTATGCCCTAATTTAACACTGCCACACTCCCCAACATCCTCCTCCTCCTCCACCCCGAACGCCACCCCTGTACCCCTACCCTGCACCCCTCCACCCCCCCGCCCCCCAGACACCCCGGTCCATGATGCAGGGAGGCCAGACCTTCATCACCGGCACCAATACCACCGCCACCCTGTGTTGCCCCGCCCCCTCCTACCCCTTCCTGGCCCACCCCCCTTTCTCCTCCACCCTGTGCCCACCCTCCCCCTCCTCCCCCCCGGCCCCCGGCAGCGCGGAGGGGGGCAGCCTGGCGGGTCAGGTGAGCTCCCTGCCCCCCCACAGCTTCCTGCAGAACGTGGCTTTCTTCCTGCTGCTGTCGTCGCTGTCGCTCATCTATGTGTGTCTGTGCTTTCTCTCCCGACAGCGCCGGGACCACCAGCAGCACGCGGGCCGCACCGCCTCCCTCAGGTCCACTGCCTCCTCCTCGGGACAGGGATCACAGACCTCTCCCAGGGTGGCCCGCAAGGTGAGTCCCTCAGTGGGGGTCGTTGGGGGCTTGGGTAGGGGTGGGTGTTGGGGTGGGGGTTGTGGATTGTTGTGGGGGGTGAGGGTTGTGGCTTAGAGGATCGTCTGCAAGGTGAGCTCCATCAGTGAGTGAGTGGTTTGGGGGAAGGGAGGGGGGCTGGGGGAGGGGGGGGAGGAGGCATAGGGGATGGGGATTTTGGAGTGGGATTGTAGGGCTCACAGGGTGGTCCGAAAGGCGAGTCCGTCAGTGACTGAGTGGGTGGGGGATGGGATGCGTGGATTAGGGTGGATGAGGGGTGTAGATTAGGGTGGATGAGGGGTGTGGGGTGTAAATTAGGGTGGATGAGGGTTGTGGGGTGTAGATTGGGGTGGATGAGGGGTGTGGGGTGTAAATTAGGGTGGATGAGGGTTGTGGGGTGTAGATTGGGGTGGATGAGGGGTGTGGGGTGTAGAATGGGGTGGATGAGGGTTTGGGGTGTAGATTGGGGTGGATGAGGGGTGTGGGGTGTAGATTGGGGTGGATGAGGGGTGTGGGGTGTAGATTAGGGTGGATGAGGGATGTGGGGTGTAGATTGGGGTGGATGAGGGGTGTGGGGTGTAGATTAGGGTGGATGAGGGATGTGGGGTGTAGATTGGGGTGGGTGGGGAGTGGGGCTTGTGGCTCACAGGGTCTTCCGCTAGGTGAGTCCCTCAGTGAGTGAGTTGGGAGTGGGGTCAAAAGGGGTGGGGGTTGTGGCTCACAGGGTCTTCCGCTAGGTGAGTCCCGATAGTCAGTGAGTTGGGAGTGGGGGGTTGGGGGGGGGGGGTCAAAAGGGGTGGGGGTTGTGGCTCACAGGGTCTTCCGCTAGGTGAGTCCCTTAGTGAGTGAGTTGGGAGTGGGGTCAAAAGGGGTGGGGGTTGTGGCTCACAGGGTCTTCCGCTAGGTGAGTCCCGATAGTCAGTGAGTTGGGAGTGGGGGGTTGGGGGGGGGGGTCAAAAGGGGTGGGGGTTGTGACTCACAGGGTCGCCAGAAAGGTATCTGTCATTGAGAGTCGTTGGGGGGGGGGGGGGGGGGGGATGAGATGCATAAGGGGTGCGGTGGTGTATTGGAGGTGTGGGGCTCACAAGGCTGTCCGAAAGATGAGTTCCGTCAGCAGTGAGTAGCTTGGGGGGAGGGGGGGGGGAGTGGAGGTTTTGGCTCACACAGTTTTCCGCAAGTCGAGTCCCGTCAGTGAGTGTTGGGGCGGTGGGTGTGGGGGAAGAGGCACTGGGGGAGGGGGGGGGTTGTGGAGTGGGGTTTGGACTCATGGGGGTCGTCCGAAAGGTGAGTCCGTGAGTGTTAGAGTCGGTTGTGCAGTGGGTGGGATGGGTGGGTAGGTATGTATGGCGGAACTCAGATCCCATAACATTCGGGTTGGTTTGTTTGTTTTTATTTAAAGAATGAAGGTTTTAGGCATGGCCTATGCTTCCTGTCTGTCCTTGAAAGTGGAAATGGTAGAAAGAGGGTAGGTGTTTGCTTGTGGGGGAGGGAGGGTAGGCGGGGAGGGGGGGGGGGGGAGCGCGCGCGTGTGTGTGTTCTTGAGTGTCCACGAGCTCTTGTCCATTGTCGGTTTTTGTGTGCTGTTTTGTGTGTGTACATCTCTCTCTCTCGCTCTCTCCCTCCCTCTGTGTGTGTGTGTGTGTGTGTGTGTGTGTGTGTGTGTGTGTGTGTGTGTGTGTGTGTGATATTGTATGTGGGGGGTAGCTTTCTGAACATGTATCTCTCATTCCTTACTTCTTCTTTTTTTTTTATTATTACTACAATGTAAAGTCTCTCTCTCTCTCTCTCTCTCTCTCTCTCTCTCTCTCTCTCTCTCTATATATATATATATATATATATGTGTGTGTGTGTGTGTGTGTGTGTGTGTATATTTTCACACACACACACACACACACACACACACACACACACACTCGCACTTTCAAAAACCTACAGCGCAAAGCGCTTTCCAAGCGATCAGAGGAGAGACCCCCATGTGGCACTTGTTTCACACGACTCTCATACGTGAACCCAGTAAATATTCTGCAATATAATGACGTGCTCCTGACCCCAGCCAGACGAGTACTGTACAGTCACGCCGAGGTGCTGCCTCAGCGTTAGGGCAGGATTAGAAAAAAAGAAAAAAAAAGAAAACGTAATGCTGGTGCCTGTGGCTGGTGGATAATATGAGCTGTTGTGCCGTGCATGCTGTTTTGTGACTTGACGGCTGTGGCGTGTGCTTTGCTGCTTTGACAGACTGGCTGACTCACCCACTAGCGTGCGATTATGGGGCAGTTAAGGGGGTTTAAATCTAGCTGGCTTCCTTTATTATTATTATTATTATATTATTATCATTATTATTATTGCTATGGATTTTCTCAGTGTGTCACTGTCTCTCCCCCCCCACCCCCGCCCCCTCTTTGTCGCGGCCTGTCTCCACACCCCACCCCCTCTCTCTTCTCTCTCCATATATTTTACTCTTTCTCTCCCTCTCTATCCCATCTCTCTCTGTCTTCAAGTCGCTCTCTCTCGCTGTCTCTGTCTGTCGGTCTGTCTATTCCCCTCCATCAAAAGATGGTGTGAGGATTGGATTTCTTAATATCAACCAAGTGAAAAGTAAGACTGCTGATGTTTCCCGAATATTAACAAATGCTGGTAAATACTTTCATATTTTTTTTGATTTGCAGAGTCACTTTTGACAGAACACATTACTGACTCTGAAATTTCAATTCCAGGTCACAGCTTTATCCGTAGAGATTCCGAGCATCCTAAAGAAACAGGCTTCATTGTTTACGTTCATCAGAGTCTTAGTATTAAACGAATTGAGCTTCGTAATCATTATGGCGTAGAATCGATATGGCTACAAGTTAAGTTCAAACGATCTAAATCCATTATTTTAGGCTTCATTTACAGAAATCCTGCTGAACATGTAAATTGGATAGATAAGATTACTGTTTGAAGAAATTTCTTTATCTTCGGGAGAAATACTAATTTTAGGCGATTTTAATACAGATTTACTGAAACCTAATAAAACATGGGGGCATTCTTATGGCTATTTACATTTAGCTCAGTTGATAGATATACCAACTAGAATGACAGGCACCTCAAAAACTCTCATTGATCACATTTACGCATCCGAAAAAAATAATGTTGTAGAGATTTGCTCACCAAGTAAAAGCTGCGGCAGTGATCACTCTCCGATTTGTTTAACTTTGTCTGAAATAAGGTGTTAGAATTCCTAAGAATTGTCATACATTAATTAGTTACAGATGCTTTACTCAGTTTGACAAGGACAGTTTTTCACTTGATTTATTGAATTCCAACTTACCTTATGTATATCAGTTCACAAATCCAGACGAGGCACTGGAAATATGGTATCACATTCTGCTGAATGTATATGATAAACACACACCTTTGAAAACCAAACGTGTTAAAAGCAATCCTCAACTTCCATGGTTATCAAAACAGCTGGAAGTGTCAATAGATTTCAGAGATTTTCTTCTAGCAACAGGGACTAAAGAAGAGTTTGTCAAACAAAGAAATTATGTTCATTATTTAAAGCGTGAAGCCCCAAAGAAGTATTTTCAAGATCTTGTGATGTCGATGTCTAAAGCTGACAACAGATCCATTTGGAAAGCAGTCAATCAATTAAGCAAGTCCATTGTCGGTTTTTTCTGTCCTGTTTTGTGTGTGTACGTCTCTCTCTCTCTCTCTCTCTCTCTCTCTCTCTCTCTCTCTCTCTCTCTCTCTCTCTCTCTCTCTCTCTCCCTCCCTCCCTCCCTCCCTCCCTCTCTCTCTCTCCTTCTTCTTCTCTTTCTGATCTAAGAATTATATGTGCATGTACTGTTGTTGTTGTTGTTTTTCTCTTCTTCTTTTTCTTTTCTTCTCCTTCTTTTTAAAAAATTATTTATTTATTTTTTACCTAATTTGAAATTGATTCATTTAATGTTATGCTTTGTATTTTTGTACTGAGTAATTCTTTTCCCTTTTCATGAGGGCAGGATGGAAACAAGCCATTTGTGCTTATTCCTTTTTTTTTCCTTCAATAAAAAGAAAAGTTCGTTTGTTCGTTCTCTCTCTCTGTCTCTCTCTCTCTCTCTCTCTCTCTCTGTCTCTCTCTCTCTCTCTGTCTCTCTCTCTCTCTGTCTCTCTCTCTCTCCATGCACTTACTGTCTCTCCTCCTTTCTCTCTCTCTCCACCTGTACGCTCAGTCTCCACTCTCCCTATCTCTGTCTCTATCTCTGTCTGTCTCTCTCACTCTCTCACACTCTCTCTCCACACACACGCACGCACGCACGCCCCCCCCCCCCCCCCCCCACCCCCCCCCCCCCCCACACACACACATTATGTACAGAGAGAAAGAGAGACAGAGTCACCTGGAGCAGCTGGAGCCCCCTTGGCCATTTTGTATTAATGATTTTGTTCGTATGTTTTAAACAAGCACGCTTCTCAAATCAAGTGTGGAGGGGGGTGGGAGGGGGGTATACACTGTACAATTGTTCCCTTATAGTCTCTCCTTCCTTCCTTCCTTCCTTCCTTCCTCCCCTCTGTGAACGTCTTTTATGTCCAGGGTGGTGTGGGGTGTGAGATCGCTGAACAGTCCTGTTGAGGAAGGCAGCAAACAGCTTTAAAATGCTCCCTCCACCCTCTTTGATAGCACTGTGTGACTGGTGGTATGGGTCAGAGCTCTGCCGACGTTTACTGTGCTGTACCGGGGTGCGTGCCGTTGTCGGTCTCGACACAAAACGCTCGCACCCACGGGCCCACACACATTATGTACACCCCGTGTGCGTGCACCGGTCGTTTTAAACACACACACGCACACACACACACACACACACACACACACACACACAATCTCACACATTCATTCATTCATTCTGTGTCTCTCCTCCAGCATGCGTTGGATCTCCACCCCTCTCTCTCTCTCTCCCTTCCCTCTCCGCACGCCCCCCCACCCAACCTTCACTCCCCCCCTCCTTTCTTTTAACCTCTCTCTTGCTTCCCGTCAGTGTGAAAAATGACTTACTATATGTAGTAATATGTTGACTGCATTGTCGACTTTACCACCCCCACCTCCTTCCGCCCCCCGCCCCCCCTTCCTTCCCCCACACACAGCCACCCATCCTATTGTATATATATACCCACCTCTTCACCCCCCACCCTTCCAACACAGACCAGTCTCGCGTTGGGCTGTAAGTCATATCAGCGAAGCAGTTGTCGGATACACGGGGGGTGAATTATTCATGGCGTAGACAGGCTGAAACTACCCCCCCCCCCCTCCTTTTTAAAAAAAAACAACAACCTTTTTTTTCTTTTTTTTTTTTGTTGTTGTAAGACAAGGGTCCACCCTAGGTTCATCTCAGGTTGCTCAAGATCGATCACACACACCCCCTCAACCCCCCAACCCCCCTTCCTTACAGTTGGGTAAAATGGAACTGTTGAAACAGGAAAAGGGTGGTTCAGGGCTGGCCTTTACTGCTTCTGTTTGGTTCAGGGTGGTTTGGTTCAGTGGTTCAGGGTGGTTTGGTTCAGTGTGGTGTAGTTCGGTTCCGGGTGGTTTGGTTCAGTGGTTCATGGTGGTTTGGTTCAGGGTGGTTTGGTTCAGTGGTTCAGGGTGGTTTGGTTCAGTGTGGTGTAGTTCGGTTCCGGGTGGTTTGGTTCAGTGGTTCATGGTGGTTTGATTCAGTGTGGTGTAGTTCGGTTCCGGGTGGTTTGGTTCAGTGGTTCATGGTGGTTTGGTTCAGTGTGGTGTAGTTCGGTTCAAGGTGGTTTGGTTCAGTGTGGTGTAGTTCGGTTCAGGGTGGTTTGGTTCAGTGGTTCATGGTGGTTTGGTTCAGTGGTTCATGGTGGTTGTGGTGTAGTTCGGTTCCGGGTGGTTTGGTTCAGTGGTTCATGGTGGTTTGGTTCAGTGTGGTGTAGTTCGGTTCAGGGTGGTTTGGTTCAGTGGTTCAGGGTGGTTTGGTTCAGTGTGGTGTAGTTCGGTTCATGGTGGTTTGGTTCAGTGGTTCAGGGTGGTTTTGGTTCAGTGGTTCAGGGTGGTTTGGTTCAGTGGTTCCTGTCGTGCGCATGGACGACGGACGGATCCCTAAAGACCTCCTCTACGGAGGTGCAGGGAAAACGTCCCACAGGCAGACCACAGCTGTGATTCAAAGACGTGTGCAAGAGGGACCTAAAAGCCTTGAACATCGACCAGAACAACTGGGAAGCAACAGCCCTCGAACGGTCAGCCTGGAGACAGACTGTGCAGAAAGGTCTTTCCAAGTTCGAAGAGACACTGGCTCAGCAGCACGAGGAAAAGAGAATGAGAAGAAAGGCTGCAGCCCAGGCAGACAGACCAGCGTCAGACTTCATCTGTGCCCTCTGCCACAGGGACTGTCATTCCCGCGTCGGACTGGCCAGCCACACCCGACGCTGCACCAGAATAAACACCCAGAGCGCAACTCCATAGTCTTCCGAGACTGAAGGATGCCTATTATTATGGTGGTTTGGTTGAGGGTGTCACTACCAGCCGCTGTGCAGAAACTGGGGTCCAGGCTGGGTGTTGGCTGTTTGGGGTGCAGTGTACTCGAGCGTGAAATAGGACCGTTGTTGGCAGCGGGTGGCGAATCGTTTGATCTGTGTACGAGTATGTATACCGTGATATGATCGGTGTATTGAACTTCACGCCTTCCATCGGCGAGAGAGAGAGAGAGAGAGAGAGAGAGAGAGAGTGTGTGTGTGTGTGTGTGATCTTTTATCTGGCGTGTCCGCACTGACGGCATTGACGACAGTGCTGTGTAGTGTGGAACGAGGTCAGTGACTGTGTGATTGTCAGTCACATAGGGAGGTAGAGTGGGGGGGCCCCCATGCCCCGTGCAAGATCTGACAATCCGGTGTCGGCGGTCTGGAAGGCTGATCCAGACTGACTCACCTGTAGTTTCTTTAGCTGTGTGACAGATGGTGTTTGGAGCGATGAAACCTTAGCCTGGTCACATTGTGTACAGAACAGACACTGCGTTCTTCGTACACAGGTGGTGCTGGGAAACCTGAAACTGTGAGAAAGATCGTATTGGTGCGTTGGAATCGGACTTCATTCTTATGCGCAGAACACATAGCCTGCATAGAGCGAGGTGATAAGCTATCACCAACATCGAGTTGCAGGTTTCTTAGAAGTCGACAAAAAGAACGGTTTTTTCTGAGACATATTTTGTAGTTGGTTTGTTTTTCTACGCAGAACAACGCTGTGGTGTTCCCCATTGCGAGAATACAGGTGTATAGTTTTGTAAGCAGGGGGTTGTTCTGGGGAACCGTTCTCTGTGGGAGCACGGGCGATGGAAACGTGAGAGCAGTGCCGTCTGACTGAACGTGTCTTGGGGGGAGGGGAGGGGGGGGGTCAGTTCTGGCTGGGATCAGGGCTGAAGGGGACCTTCGTCACGGCGTTGAAGGAACTGCCATACAAGGCGTCGCTGCCTGCTGGTCTCGCTCTACTCCTTCCTTTCACAGCTGGGGGCCTGTGTTGTGTTGTTGGCTAGTTCTGACGCCTTCATTCTGCTTGTCATCTCTATTTTCGTCACCCCGTTTTCCGTTGGAAGGATACCGGAGTGCTGTACAGCCCTGTCATTAGAAAAAACGGAATATTGATCGATGTCGGGAGGTCAGTAATGGGTATTGATCGGCGCTGTTTATTTCTGGAGTTGACGGGCTGCGGACAGTGTGTGGACACCGTGACACGTTGAAGCGGTTGTGGCTGGTTTGGGTTGTGGTTCTTTGTGCTGCTGAATTCTGTAACCCGCCCCCTGTTCGCGCCCCTCTCAACAGTGAATCATCCTCAGTGCTCTGGTCACATCTGGACATAAATCTAACTGCTGTTTCTGAAGACGACGAAGGCCAGTTGAGTTCTGTGCCGCGCACCTGAACAGTATTGTGTGGTGTCCGTTTGGCAAGCGTGTGTTGTCGTGTTTCACTTGATACACCATTTTTTGGTTGTCTTTTTTTTTCTTCTCTTTTTTCCCCCCCCTTTTTTTTTCCGCTGATTGAGGCCCGTTGTAATAACGATTATTAATTTCTAGAAGAAAGAGAGAAAGGAGAAAAAAAAAGAGAAACACTGGGCACTGTGACAATACACCACACAGTTCAACCGGTGTGGGCACTGTGACAATACACCATACAGTTCAACCGGTGTGGGCACTGTGACAATACACCACACAGTTCAACCGGTGTGGGCACTGTGACAATACACCATACAGTTCAACCGGTGTGGGCACTGTGACAATACACCACACAGTTCAACCGGTGTGGGCACTGTGAAAATACACCATACAGTTCAACCGGTGTGGGCACTGTGACAATACACCATACAGGTAAACCGGTGTGGGCACTGTGACAATACACCATACAGGTAAACCGGTGTGGGCACTGTGACAATACACCATACAGTTCAACCAGTGTGGGCACTGTGACAATACACCATACAGTTCAACCGGTGTGGGCACTGTGACAATACACCATACAGTTCAACCGGTGTGGGCACTGTGACAATACACCATACAGTTCAACCGGTGTGGGCACTGTGACAATACACCATACAGGTAAACCGGTGTGGGCACTGTGACAATACACCATACAGTTCAACCGGTGTGGGCACTGTGACAATACACCATACAGTTCAACCGGTGTGGGCACTGTGACAATACACCATACAGTTCAACCGGTGTGGGCACTGTGACAATACACCATACAGTTCAACCGGTGTGGGCACTGTGACAATACACCATACAGTTCAACCGGTGTGGGCACTGTGACAATACACCACACAGTTCAACCGGTGTGGGCACTGTGACAATACACCACACAGTTAAACCGGTGTGGGCACTGTGACAATACACCATACAGTTAAACCGGTGTGGGCACTGTGACAATACACCACACAGTTCAACCGGTGTGGGCACTGTGACAATACACCATACAGTTCAACCGGTGTGGGCACTGTGACAATACACCACACAGTTCAACCGGTGTGGGCACTGTGACAATACACCATACAGTTCAACCGGTGTGGGCACTGTGACAATACACCACACAGTTCAACCGGTGTGGGCACTGTGACAATACACCACACAGTTCAACCGGTGTGGGCACTGTGACAATACACCATACAGTTAAACCGGTGTGGGCACTGTGACAATACACCACACAGTTCAACCGGTGTGGGCACTGTGACAATACACCACACAGTTCAACCAGTGTGGGCACTGTGACAATACACCATACAGTTAAACCGGTGTGGGCACTGTGACAATACACCATACAGTTAAACCGGTGTGGGCACTGTGACAATACACCACACAGTTCAACCAGTGTGGGCACTGTGACAATACACCATACAGTTAAACCGGTGTGGGCACTGTGACAATACACCACACAGTTCAACCGGTGTGGGCACTGTGACAATACACCACACAGTTCAACCGGTGTGGGCACTGTGACAATACACCACACAGTTCAACCGGTGTGGGCACTGTGACAATACACCATACAGTTCAACCGGTGTGGGCACTGTGACAATACACCACACAGTTCAACCAGTGTGGGCACTGTGACAATACACCATACAGTTAAACCGGTGTGGGCACTGTGACAATACACCATACAGTTCAACCGGTGTGGGCACTGTGACAATACACCATACAGTTCAACCGGTGTGGGCACTGTGACAATACACCACACAGTTCAACCGGTGTGGGCACTGAAGGAAGAGGAGGAGTATCGGAGGAGATGGGTATCTGTGCCGTGTCGGCCTCAGTGGCGGGGTGGCTGTACGGGGTGCTGATGGTACCCGATGTGTGGGCCTTGCTGGACGTGGTGGACGTGCTCTTCGTCTTCCTGTGGCTCGGCCTGTTGCTCCGTGTGCTGACCGTATAGACAGACAGACAGACAGACTGAGTGACAGACAGAGAAGGGGAGAGAGAGAGGGTGACGGAGAGGGAGCTGAGGGAAAACGTCATGGGTGTGTTTAGTGAAACACAACTCCCGGTAGGTTGGTTGGGGGATTTCGGGTTGTTGTTTTGTTTGTTTGTTGAAGTTGTTGTTAATTATGATTTATTTTTGTGTGTGTGTGTGTGTGCTTTGGGGGGGGGGGGGGGGGGTCAGTGGGTGGATGGGTGAGGGGCTATACTTCTTTGAGTATCTGTCTGTGTGCTTTCTTTTCTCTCTGTCTGTCTGTGTTCCCCCCCCCTCCCCGTCTCTCTCCCCCTCCCTACTATCCCCATCTCTCATCCCCCCTCTCTCTCTCCCCCTGCCCGTCTCTCCCCCTAGCCACCGACAGGTCAGACAGAAAGGTGAACAGTGTCAAGGGTCAGGAGCCAGAGAGAGAGAGGGAGTTTAAAGCAGTGACAGTCCATGGGTGCTTGGCACAGCGAATCGCTTTGGTGACGACTCTTGACAAATGATAAGTGCTGGAGGTCACCTTGTGCAGTCATTAGGAACATTGGGGGGGAGTGACTTGCTTTCTTGTCTCTCTTCGTTATTCTCCCTCTCCTTCTCTCTCTCTCTCTCTCTCTCTCTCTCTCTCTCTCTCTCTCTCTCTCTCTCTCTCTCTCTCTCTCTCTCTCTCTCTCTCTCTCTCTGTGCCTTTCCCTTTCTCATTATCTGTCTGTCTGTCTGTCTGTCTCTCCCCTTCTCCCTCTGTCTCTCTTTGTCTGTTCTTAATATCGCTGTCTCTCTAATGTCCTCTCACTATCTCTCTCCTCTCTGTCTGTCTGTCTTTCTTTCTTTCTCTCTCTTGCTCTCTCTCACTCTCCCTTCTCATTTACACACACACACAGACACACACACACACACACACACACACACTGCATTAACCATGTGAGGTTGAGGGTGAAACAAAGAGAGAGAGAGGTGGCGGGGGAAGCCTCAAGCATTTAAATCTGTCAAGTTGTTTTGAGTCTGGCTAAAACTATGAGATGATGTCATCTGTCTGTCTGTCTGTCTCCCTTTCTTGCTCCCCCCTACCCCCCCCCCTTTTCATGTCCCCCTCCCCCACTCTTGCTGTCTCTTCAGAGCTCTTGAGTTTCACATATTGCTCAAACTTGATCGGTTCACGAATTGACTAACACACTCTTACACCAACCCGCACACACTGATACACATACACACGTATTCCCACCCGTACACCCTCCCACCCACCCACAAACACACACACACAACACACACATTCACACAACACAACATCACACACACACACACACACACACACACACACACACACACACACACACACACACACACACACACACACACACACACATACACACAACACAACACAACACATGCATTCACACAACATCACACACACACATACACACTACACAACACAACACAACACAACACAACACAACACACGCATTCACACAACACAGCATCACACGCACACACACACAACACAACACAACACAACACAACACAACACACGCATTCACACAACACAGCATCACGCGCACACACACACAACACACACACAACACAACACACACATACACACAACACAACAAAACACAAGACACGCATTCACACAACACAACATCACACACACACACACACACACACACACACACACACACATTTGTGTGTCTTTAAAACAATCTACAGGAGGGAGGTGGGGAAGAAACAAAACATTTTTTTTGTTTCACGAGGTAGCGAAGAAAGCGAAAGAGACAGACAGAGACAGACAGAGAGAGACAGAGAAAAGAAAAAAGAGGAAGCTTGAAGCATTGAAATGTCATGGCAGGTGAGGTGAGGGCTAAAGCTGTAGTGTGACGTCAGCCTGTCAGTCATACAACACTGTCACACCACCACTGTGACGTCAGCCTGTCAGTCATACAACACTGTCACACCACCACCACTGTGACGTCAGCCTGTCAGTCATACCACACTGTCACACCACCACTGTGACGTCAGCCTGTCAGTCATACCACACTGTCACACCACCACTGTGACGTCAGCCTGTCAGTCATACAACAGTGTCACACCACCACCACTGTGACATCAGCCTGTCAGTCATACAACACTGTCACACCACCACCACTGTGATGTCAGACTGTCAGTCATACCACACTGTCACACCACCACCACTGTGACGTCAGCCTGTCAGTCATACAACACTGTCACACCACCACTGTGACGTCAGCCTGTCAGTCATACAACACTGTCACACCACCACTGTGACGTCAGCCTGTCAGTCATACCACACTGTCACACCACCACCACTGTGACGTCAGCCTGTCAGTCATACAACACTGTCACACCACCACCACTGTGACGTCAGCCTGTCAGTCATACAACACTGTCACACCACCACCACTGTGACGTCAGCCTGTCAGTCATACCACA
>NC_134885.1:1734173-1791673 GCF_041734735.1 Babylonia areolata | reverse complement strand
ATTTCTTTTGATGTATTACGTGAAGTGCTGTGAGCCTTTCTGTGAGGGAGCAGTGCTGTAAAAGAGCACTTCATTTTTGTTGTTGTTGTTGTTGTTGTTATAGTTGTTGTTTTTATTATTATTTTTGTTGTTCTTATTCTTGATATGTGTCTGTATGTGTCAGTATGTCCTGTATAAATGACAGACTTGTGTCTAGCAAAGTGACACATGCCTTCTATGCTGTGATGACTACTCCTTTGCAAACTTACGTATGCAAAAGTTTATTTTGTACTATGCTTTTACTATGCTATCCTGTCACTCACAAAACAGTTTTGATGGTGATTTGGTTGAGTGATTGATATTGACTGGCTGATTGGTTGAGTGATTGATATTGACTGGCTGATTGGTTGACTGATTGATATTGACTGGCTGATTGGTTGACTGATTGATATTGACTGGCTGATTGGTGTTGACTGATTGATATTGACTGGCTGATTGGTGTTGACTGATTGATATTGACTGGCTGATTGGTTGAGTGATTGATATTGACTGGCTGATTGGTTGACTGATTGACAGCACCGGTACACCCGCCAGGACTCGACGTCGTCCCACAGCAGCAGCTCTGGTCGCCATGACGGCTCCGACTCCCACTCCTCTGTCAACGGGGACGTGCACATGCGGGGCAGTCACTCCTCGCAGTCCACCCAGAGCGACGGACTGCCCTTCACCCCGCTGCCCCGCAGCATCGCACGGCGCGACTCCTTCGAGATGCCGCAGCGCACCATCATCGACTCACCACGCCCCCAGAGGTCAAGGTCGCTTCATAAAACAGCCTCCGAGTCGAGCATGACGGGGCGGCACAGCGGGGGCAGCATCCCCGCCCACGTGGGGTTCGGCGGGGGGGATCCCTATGCCTTCCACCACCACGGGAGTTTCGACAGTCGGCAGCAGCCGCAGTCCGGGCTGGGAGACCAGCACTCCCGGCAGGGCAGCGTAGGGGACAGCCCCTCACGTCAGCCGGCCTACGGTGACACCCCGGCGGTCAGAAAGACTTCCTTGCAGGAGACAGCCAGCCAGCCCTCTCCCTTCCCCCCCGAGGGTTTCCCGGCGTCCCTGGTGTACGTGCGACCCGACAACTACCACCAGGAAGTCCCGGGGTCGGCCGTGTCGCGCATGGAGCGGGTGTACAGCCCCGACCTTCGCTCCAGCCGGGAGGAGTGCCTGGCCTTTTCCCAGGACATCGCCGGTCAGCAGGGCAGCGCGTCTCCCCTGCCCGGGGCACACAAGTCCAAGCCGCGGGCCTTCCCCCGCACCAACCCCACCTGCATCCGCCGCGAGGGCCAGACGGGTTTCAAGCGTGACGGGAGCAACACGGGGTACGACGTGCCCTACCCGCAGGACTCCTCCTTCTTCACCAGCACCACCGGCATCCAGTCCTCGCAGTCCTACTCCTCAGACACCGCCGAGAGCTACGGGGGCAGCAGTAGCTACTACCGCCATGAGCGGTCGGACAGCGACACGTCGCACTCCTCACGAGGCGTCATGAGCTACCACCGGCCTGAGCGCACGCCCTCCGACACCCAGATCATGTACTCCCGCATGCGGGAGCTGTCGGACAGCCAGTCGTCGCACGGGTCCACACGCAACATGTCGGACGCCCACTCCTCGCACGGCTCCCTGCGCAACCTCCAGGACAGCACGGTGTCGGTTCAGGACTCTGTCTCCTCCAAGAGCTCCAAGAGCGGGGGCAGCGGGGAGAGCGGGGGCCCCGGGGGGGGCACGGTGGTGGGGGGGTCGGAGCATGACTTGACACGGGTGGACAGCCACCTGTCCCAGCCGCCCCCTCCCCTCCACGCCGACGTCAACGTCAGCGTCAGCAGCTGTGGGGGGCTGGATGAGGAGCCGGACTACGCCAACATCCCACGGCCCGGCACGGTGATCCACCCGGGGCTGCCGGCTAACGGGTTCCAGGCGGTGTTCTCCCTGGACACCAGCGGCTCCCCCATCCTGGGCAAGGATGACGTGCAGCTCAGGACCAAGTACCCCGACTATGACAGTGAGTGCCCCCATCATCATGGTTGTAATGATGATGATGATGATGATCTTCTTGATGTTGACATGTACTGTGACAGATGCATAATACCTTGGTTTGTTAGACGGTGCACACTGGCCAGGTACCTCACTCTGATATTAGTCATGATAATGATAATACTAATACTAATAACGATACTTATAATAAAAGAATAAGAAAAATGATGATAGTAATAATGAGAATAGTGATATAATGACAATAATGTGTGTAATGATTCAATTTATTTAGTGTCTTTACTTGTAATACATGCTCAGTTGTGCTGTACCGTGCAAACATAGACCCCTAAGACATGCATTTCAACACTAAAATGACAGTTTCCATACATACGCAGACATCAAACACAAGCCAAAATTTGTGTATGCACACATACAGAAACATCACACACAACATAACACACAAAATATGTATATCAAACACCACAATACATAACTGATGAAATCTCATATCACAATACTCAACAGTAATATCACAACGCTTAAAAGCATATCATGATACTTCAAAGTCATTGTGAATTGTCTTTCTTATCGATTGTTTCCAGGGTAAACATTGTTCATGTTTAACTTCATCATGCACTCTTATGATAATGATTACTGCATTTTGTGAATACTCAGGGCTTGGGGGAGAAAAAAAACAAAACAAAAAAACCAAGATAAATTTTCAGTCAGAAAATGTGTTGTAATACTGAAAGACTAGTACATTTTAATAGGTTTTTATTTTTTATTTTTTATTTTTATTTTTTTTATATATATAGAAATTCTGCTTATTATTTGCTATGGAAACAATACAACACAATAGAACACAATGCAGTGGAATGGTAAGCAATGCAAAGGGCTAGAACTTGAAATGTTTTTTCTTGTTTTTTATGAGTTACCCTTCCATAGCAATCTTTGTCTGCCTGTTAAGTTGGGTTTGTTTTTCTTTTTTTTTCTCAAAGTGAAGAAATTTATCATTGTTGATCGTTACCAGCTGATCACACTTTATATTGTCTGTCTGTACATGTCATTGGACTCTGTACATGTCTCTGTCTGTACATGTCATTGGACTCTGTACATGTCTCTGTCTGTACATGTCATTGGACTCTGTACATGTCTCTGTCTGTACATGTCATTGGACTCTGTACATGTCTCTGTCTGTACATGTCATTGGACTCTGTACATGTCTCTGTCTGTACATGTCATTGGACTCTGTACATGTCTCTGTCTGTACATGTCATTGGACTCTGTACATGTCTCTGTCTGTACATGTCATTGGACTCTGTACATGTCTCTGTCTGTACATGTCATTGGACTCTGTACATGTCTCTGTCTGTACATGACATTGGACTCTGTACATGTCTCTGTCTGTACATGTCATTGGACTCTGTATATGTCTGTCTGTACATGTCATTGGACTCTGTACATGTCTCTGTCTGTACATGTCACTGTCTGTACATGTCACTGGATGCTGTCTGTACATGTCATTGGACGCTGTCTGTGCACGTCATTGCACGCTGTCTGTACATGTCATTGGACGCTGTCTGTACATGTCTCTGTCTGTACATGTCATTGGACGCTGTCTGTACATGTCTCTGTCTGTACATGTCATTGGACGCTGTCTGTACATGTCATTGGACGCTGTCTGTACATGTCACTGGACGCTGTCTGTACATATCATTGGACGCTGTCTGTACATGCCACTGGACGCTGTCTGTACATGTCTCTGTCTGTACATGTCATTGGACGCTGTCTGTACATGTCTCTGTCTGTACATGTCATTGGACGCTGTCTGTACATGTCACTGGACGCTGTCTGTACATGTCATTGGACGCTGTCTGTACATGTCACTGGACGCTGTCTGTACATGTCATTGGACGCTGTCTGTACATGTCTCTGTCTGTACATGTCATTGGACGCTGTCTGTACATGTCTCTGTCTGTACATGTCTCTGTCTGTACATGTCACTGGATGCTGTCTGTACATGTCATTGGACGCTGTCTGTACATGTCTCTGTCTGTACATGTCATTGGACGCTGTCTGTACATGTCTCTGTCTGTACATGTGATTGGACGCTGTCTGTACATGTCACTGGACGCTGTCTGTACATGTCTCTGTCTGTACATGTGATTGGACGCTGTCTGTACATGTCACTGGACGCTGTCTGTACATGTCACTGGATGCTGTCTGTACACGTCATTGGACGCTGTCTGTACATGTCACTGGACGCTGTCTACATGTCACTGGACGCTGTCTGTACATGTCATTGGACGCTGTCTGTACATGTCATTGGACGCTGTCTGTACATGTCATTGGACGCTGTACATGTCACTGGACGCTGTCTGTACATGTCACTGGACGCTGTCTGTACATGTCACTGGATGCTGTACATGTCACTGGACGCTGTCTGTACATGTCACTGGATGCTGTACATGTCACTGGACGCTGTCTGTACATGTCACTGGACACTGTACATGTCATTGGACGCTGTCTGTACATGTCTCTGTCTGTACATGTCTCTGTGCATGTCATTGGACGCTGTCTGTACATGTCATTGGATGCTGTCTGTACATGTCACTGGACGCTGTCTGTACATGTCTCTGTCTGTACATGTCTCTGTCTGTACATGTCACTGGATGCTGTCTCTACATGTCATTGGACGCTGTCTGTACATGTCTCTGTCTGTACATGTCATTGGACGCTGTCTCTACACGTCTTTGGATGCTACCAAGTTTCCTCAGTGAATGGCATGCCGTGATCTGAGTGTGTGAAGAAAACTTGCTGTGTTTGTGTGTGGGAAGGTATAGGTGACAGTGACTGTGACTGTGTTCCTTCATTTAGCCATGAACAGCACTGCTCAGGTCCATATCTGGACCTTTTTTTATCTTGGCTTTCCGGTCCACGCTTTACCCTCAGCTCTTTATCTCTGGCTGCACTGTTAAAAAAAAAATGGAGAAGGAAGAGGAGGGTGGAGGACAGTGAAGGAAGTCAGGGGAGGTGTTCCTGCACAGCCAAGCCATGAAGAGTGATTGGTGTGTGGCTGGGAGGTGTTCCTGCACAGCCAAGCCATGAAGAGTGATTGGTGTGTGGCTAGGCAGGAGTACTGGAGCTGGCTGATTATGTATGCAGTGGCCTCACCAACATGATGTAGTGTGCAGTCCCTGTGATGAGTCATATCCTTCGCCGGCCTTGTCTCTGTTATATTATTGTTTTTTCTTCTTCGTCGTCTTGGGATGAGAGCTTGTGACAGTGTGTCTTAGAAGGGTGGGCATTCAGCTTTTGGTGGCTGTTTCATTGGTGACGCTTTGCTGTGGACCTTTGCCCAGCGGTTTGGAACCATGAGAAGTAAGGAAGGTTTTGATCGGTGACGACAGTTCTATGAGCACAGTCTATCTTTTCCCAGTGTGTGTGTATTCTCTTTGTCAGTGTGTATGGTTTAAGAAAATAATGGTTTTGTTGGCGATGAAAATTACGCCTGCTGCACTGCGTTGGAATTCCATTGGCTGTGTGACATGTCAGGGACATTGTGATAACGGTTTGGGTGGGGTGATGGTTTGAAGGGGGGTCGCCCTGCCTCCTTTGCAATGATGAATGATAGGGGTGGGCATGGGGACCTTTTTTTTTCTTCTTTTTATTTTATTTCAATTGCAAGGATGTTCACCTTGTTGTCTTCACTGTTGCTTGTTGTTGATTGACAAACAACCTTGGATGACTTGTCATTATTGGTATATGTTTCACAAACAACACAGGGTGGGTTTTTTCCACCAGTATAATCATGGATATTGGTATATGTTTCACAAACAACCCAGGGTGGGTTTTTTCCACCAGTATAATCATGGATATTGCTATATGTTTCACAAACAACACAGGGTGGGTTTTTTCCACCAGTATAATCATGGATAGTGGTATATGTTTCACAAACAACCCAGGGTGGGTTTTTTCCACCAGTATAATCATGGATATTGGTATATGTTTCACAAACAACACAGGGTGGGTTTTTTCCACCAGTATAATGATGGCAGTGATTATGACAGTGGTGATGATAATGCTATTGGCAGTAAAAGTATAGTCATCTTGTTGTTTAGTAATGATAACATGGTGGTTGATAATCACGGTGATAACTGGTTGTCGCAGTTTTACCAGACATCACTTGTTCCGGTGTGCTGTTAATTCCAGTAGTTATCATAATTACTGTCATTTTCATTATTCATCCAATGTGTGTCATCGCTGGTATATTTGGAATCATTATCTCATCTTGAACTGTTGGACTTTGAGAGATATCAGAACTGGGGGGCCTGTACTGCTATCAGCACAGCAGTTCTATTTATGATCATCAGTCACTGTTGTCAGCTTTGGGCACAGTGTTTCCATTTCAGGGTGTAGAGGAGGGACATTCAGAGTGGCAGGCCTCCCCATTTCAAGTCAACTTAAATAAACCCTGTGAAACCGGAGTATGGCTGCCTGTAGGAGGGGTAAAGTTGGTCAAACAACTAAGAGCCCACACACACGGACACAGACACACAGACACAGACACACAGATTCTCACTCACACACACACACACACACACACACACACACACACACACCATATATAATGATATATATATATATGAGTGAACATCAGAGCTGCAGCATTGGCATTATCTCCTGTGATGTAAAATTGCACTGGCCATTAGTGCTGCAGCCTTGGGGGGCTAGTTGGCCTTTGGGAACCATCCCGACACTGACTGTCCTAAAAACCCTCTTGGCCGAGAGAGTGGGGATGTAACTTGGGCAAGACACTCTCCACTATAATCAAATTCTAGCCCAGAGAGTCAGGACAGCAGTTACCTCCTCTGCTGTTGGGATGGTCATAGTCGGACACGACTGACTATCATTCATGCAATGACAGTGATCTCTCCCCAGTGGTACCAGACCAGAGCTTTGAGGACTCAGTACTGAATACCTGTTGTGTTAAAACGACATCACTTTACACTTGATGACGGTGGTGTGTCTGTCCCCAGTGGTACCAGACCAGAGCTTCGAGGACTCCGACACCAGCAGCATGCTGTCCACCAGCTCCCCAAGGGGCACCACCCAGTCCTCCCCCATCCCCATCCCCCCTGCGGGGGAGACGCACCACGCCTCCCTGCGCCGCAAGAAAGGGGGGCCCGGGGGGGAGAAGGGGGAGGCGGGTGGGGGCCCGGGGGCAGCGGTGGAGCGCAGCCAATCACTGCAGGCAGACATGACCCACCGACCCCTGTCCATGGTGGTGGCCTCCCCTTCCGACGCCAACATGTCCCTCAGCCCCTCCACCTCCTCCCTCAACAGACAGGTAGGGGGGGAGGGACTTGGGGGCATGGGGGGGGGGACTGGAGGGGGGAGGGACTTTGGGCGATAGGGGGGGGGACTGGAGGGGGGAGGGACTTTGAGGGATAGGGGGGGACTGGAGGGGAGAGGGGGTCTGGGTGGTTGGGTGGGGGGGGGGGGTGAGGAACTGGGAGGGGTGGAAGGGAACAGGGGGGTGGGATGGAGGGAGAGGGCCAGGGGGGTAGGGGACAGGGGGGGGGGTAGAAGTAGCAGAGGGGAAGGAATGTGGGGGAAGGGTGGAGAGGAAACTGGGGTGTGAGGGAGGGAGATGGGGAACTTTGAGGTTGGGGGAGGGAGGGAAACTAGGGGGTGGGGATGAGGGAAGCTGTGAAATGTGTGGTGGTGACTGTGTTTGTTGCAGATATCTGTTATGTGTGTGTGAGTGTGTGTGTGTGTGTGTCCATGTGTGTGTGTGTGTGTCCGTGCGTGAGTGTGTGTGTGTGTCCGTGTGTGTGTGTGTGTGTGTGTGAGGACTTTAGTGGGAGGGGCTGTGGATGGGGTTATTAGACTTCTGTAAACTGCAGGGCGGTGTGGGCCAGTCAGTCACTGATGTGCACTGTTCAGCGATTTCTTTGCTGGCAGAAGCTGCCCTCAGAGAGCGACATAGAGAGCTACGCACAGCAGCACCTGAACCGCCACAAGAAGGGCCTGTTCGGCAAGAAGGTGTCCCTCAACAACATGCTCACCTGGTCCAAGGTTCGAATCTTCTTTGTTTTGTTGTGGTTGTTGTTTTGTGTGTGGTTTTCCTGTTGTTTTTTCCTGACTTTCTCTCTCTCTCTCTCTGTCTCTCTCTCTCTCTCTCTATGTGTGTGTGTGTGTGTGTGTGTGTGTGTGTGTGTGTGTGTTCATTCTTTAGTTTAACATCTTTTCACTATGAGTGAAAAAAATGTGTGTGTGTGTGTGTGTGCAAAATGAACACATATACATGTGTATATGTGTTTCTGTGCCAGCATTCTCATAGGCATAGGAATGTACATGTTATTTTGAGAGGTGCAGTTTTTGTTTTGATAACTGCTGTGTGTTAATTATGTAACCAGCTTTTCTGTTAGCTTGTGCCTGTGATTGAACCTTGTCTGTGAAAAGAACCCCACTCTTCTGAAGTGTGTGTGCATGTCGGTTTGCTCATGAATATATATATAGAGAGAGAGATTCTGTTTCTTGTGCTGATGTATGTGTATGCAGTTCTGTTTGGTTATGAATATGTATATATTCTGTCCAGTTTGCTAATGTGTGTGTGCCTGTGTGTGTGTGTGCGCCTCTGTGTGTGTGGTGTGTGTGTGTGCCTCTGTGTGTGTGTGTGTGTGTGTGTGTGTGTGTGTGTGTGTGTGTGTTGTGTGTGTTGTGTGTGTGTGTGTTGTGTGTGTTGTGTGTGTGTGTGTGTGTGTGTGTGCAGGACTCCATCCAGAAGCCGATGATCCGAACAAACGACAAAAGCATCAAGAAAGAAGCCTGTGATATATTTAAGTGTATCCTTTCAGGCACCGCTGCACTGCATTTAACCTGTAATGGTGTGTGTGGAGTTTATGGCGTGGGTGGGGGAGGGGTTGTGGGGTGGGGGGGAGGGAAGGGCAGGATTGGCAGGGAGCACAGTGATGGAGACACACAGAGAGAGAGAGAGACAGAGAGAGACAGACAGAGAGAGAGAGACAGACAGAGAGAGAGGAGGGGAGGATTGGCAGGGAGCACAGTGAGGCAGACATTCACCAGTTGTTTTATGTTGTTCTTCCATGACACTGCCACCTTCAGTTTACTGATGACTCTGTCATGGTTGGTGCATTCTGGGTACGTTCACGTTTTCATGGCCCACAGAACGCTGACATGGAGGACAGGATTTTTAACGTAACATTCTTCATTTTCTGCTTTTCTGTACACACGAAGGGGGGTACAGGAACCGGCAGGCCTGCACACTATGTTGACCTGGGATGTCAGAAGAATCTCCACCCTCTACACGCTAGGTGTGCCAAAACTGGGTTTCAGATTTGGATCACTGGGGTTAGTCATCAGCACTGTTGCCGTTTGGCCACAACACCACGCTGAATGGACTGAACAGTCATAGCGTCTCTCACAGGAATGGTTGTGGGTCAAGGGAGGGAGGCACAGAGCAACATTAGTTAGAGTCATGTCTGGTCTGGGGATTTTTTTGTTTGTTTGTTTGTTTGTTGTTTTTTGTTTTTTTTTGCTTTAATAATTCATTTGAAATAACACTAATTCTTTATATTGTTCCATTGACTTTGAACTGTTCATAAAGGGTTTCATCATTTTTTAGAAGCCAAAAAATGGGGGTGGTGGGGCGGGGGGGGGGGGGGGGGGGGGGGGGGGGGCGGGTTGTTTTGTTTTTGTAAAATAGACTGTTGTTTTCGGTTTTTTTATGTTTTTTATTATTTAAAAGATTTTTTAAAATCTTTTTTGATTAACAGTGTAACATATTAGATACATATATATTTGTGTGTGTATGAGAGAGAGAGAGAGAGAGTAAAAGGGGGAGCAACCTGTGATTATATTGCTTTGGGCAGAAAACAGTGGGTGTCATTAAAAGAATCCACTGTAGTGGTCCAGGAGAGATGTAGCAGGCATGTAGCTTTGGGCAGAAAACAGTGGGTGTCATTAAAAGAATCCACTGTAGTGGTCCAGGGGAGATGTAGCAGGCATGAAGCTTTGGGGCAGAAAACAGTGGGTGTCATTAAAAGAATCCACTGTAATGGTCCAGGGAGGTTGTAGCAGGCATGAAGCTTTGGGGCAGAAAACAGTGGGTGTCATTAAAAGAATCCACTGTAATGGTCCAGGGGAGATGTAGCAGGCATGAAGCTTTGGGGCAGAAAACAGTGGGTGTCATTAAAAGAATCCACTGTAGTGGTCCAGGGGAGATGTAGCAGGCATGAAGCTTTGGGCAGAAAACAGTGGGTGTCATTAAAAGAATCCACTGTAATGGTCCAGGAGAGATGTAGCAGGCATGTAGCTTTGGGGCAGAAAACAGTGGGTGTCATTAAAAGAATCCACTGTAATGGTCCAGGGGAGATGTAGCAGGCATGTAGCTTTGGGGCAGAACAAGGGAAGGAAAAAGCCATGGGTACAGGGAAGGAGACAGCGTGATGGTAACCTTAACAGGGCCCCCCAGTGATCCAGCTGTACATGGGGGACCGTCAGGGGAAGCAAGCGCCGCTGAGCGTGGCTCTGGAGATCATCACCAAGGGCTGGTCCACCATCAACCTGAGGGACGAGATCTACATCCAGCTCACTCGCCAGACCACCAACAACAAGAACGAGTGAGAGATAGTCCTTTTTTTTCTTCTTCTTCTTTCTTTCTTTATTTTATTTTATTTTTTTGCTGCCCCCTCGTCCACACTGTTTTCAGTGGCATTGCACCCCATGCAGAGTCCACCCATTTGTTGACTCACCTGGGGTTGTCTGTTGGAAGTCCTTAGAAAACTTTGGATGTTTAGGTCAGCAGGAGGCCACACACCAGAGGACTGCTGCTGAGTCAGTTCAGTGCTGCCTGTTCTGATTCAACATAGAGAGAGAGAGAGAGAGAGAGAGAGCCTGAGGGCCTTTGTCAGTGTTGTTCAGCTTTTTGTGAGCTCAATGCACTGTTAGAATCTGCCAGAGTCCTACATATTGTATGTGGATTTTTTTAGGTTGCCTTTTTGCAATTATGGATGCCAGAAGTCAAGATGTTTTTAAGTATGTTAAAATTTCAGAAATAGTGGAAGCTAGAATTTATTTATTTATTTTTTTAAATTCTGCACTTTAAAAGGAAAAAATCCAGAATTTAGGAGGAAAGCGAAGTCTGTGCACAAAGAAAACTAATTTCCGCCCCCACGCCCCAAAAAAGAAGAATCTGAAAAATGGAACATTATTGGAGATCCTGCTACTATGACATGAAAGAAAGGACTGAAGCCTTTATACTCCGGGAAGTTGTTGTTGTTGTCAGTATTATCAAGGTTACTATAACGATCATCATGATGATTATGATGGTGAAGATGATGACGATGATGGTGATGGTATTGTTGATGATGATAACGCTGATGACAGCGTGGATGATAACAATGAAGATGGTGATGATGGTGATAATGCTGATGATAACGCTGATGATGACAATAAAAATGATAGTGATGATGATAATGGTGATGGTGATAATGATGACGTTGATGATGCTGATGATGATAACGCTGAAAATGATGACTCTCACAATGATGACTGTGATGATAAGGATGATGATGATGATGGTGATGATGATGATGGTGATAATGATGATGATGATGATGATGATGATGACGGTGATGATGATGATGACGGTGTGTGACAACAGGAAGAGCCTGCAGAGGGGCTGGGAGCTGCTGGCCATGTGCATGCACTTCTTCCCCCCCTCCACCCGCTTCCACTCCTACCTGGAGGGCTACATCACCAAGCACCTGGACCACTCCATGGACATGCCCAACGTCAGTCACTTCCGCTTGTACTGTTGGTGTATTGTCATGATGCTGTTGTATAACAGTGGATACTTGTATGGCGCCTTATCCCAACGTCAGTCCCTTCCACTTGTACTGTTGTTGTATTGTCATGATGCTGTTGTATAACAGTGGATACTTGTATGGCGCCTTATCCCAACGTCAGTCCCTTCCACTTGTACTGTTGTTGTATTGTCATGATGCTGTTGTATAACAGTGGATACTTGTATGGCGCCTTATCCCAACGTCAGTCACCTGCACTCATGTCGTGTCATGGTTATAATGTGTAACAGTGGATACTTCTGTAGCACTTTATACCACCTCTCATGTAGTTTTATGATAATGATACTATTGTGTAACAGTTCATATACTTATGTAGCACTTTATTCCACCTTTCATGTCGTGTCATGATAATGATACTATTGTATAACAATATAGATGCTTCCATAGCACTTTATCCTACCACTCATATCATGATAATGATACTATTGTATAACAATATAGATGCTTCTGTAGGACTATATACCACCTTTCATGTCGTGTCATGATAATGATACTATTGTAAAACAATATAGATGCTTCTGTAGGACTATATACCACCTTTCATGTTGTGTCATGATAATGATACTATTGTATAACAATATAGATGCTTCCATAGCACTTTATCCTACCACTCATATCATGATAATGATACTATTGTAAAACAATATAGATGCTTCTGTAGGACTATATACCACCTTTCATGTCGTGTCATGATAATGATACTATTGTAAAACAATGGTGTTGTATCGTGATTATGCTGTTGTATAACAGTGGATACTGTATAACACTTTACCCCACAACAGGTGTCATATCGTAATGATACTGTTATATTTCAGTGGATACTTCAGTAGCACTTTATCCCACCACTCGTATCATGCCATGATTATACTGTTGTACACCCCCGAAAACGGAGTATGGCTGCCTACATGGTGGTGTAAAAACGGTCATACATGTAAAATCCCACTCTGTGTACATGCAAGTGAACGTTGGAGCTGCAGGCCTCGAAGGAAGAAGAAGAAGAAGAATGGAAACGAATGCTGTGTGTGTGCAGGTACCGGTCAGCCACTTTGCCACTCACTGTAACCAGCGGCTGGAGCGCATCATGCAGACAGGGGCCAAGAAGGGGGTTCGACGCCCAGCCCTGGAGGAGGTGGAACAGGCCATGGTGGGTGACCCTGTTTGCTTGGCTTGGCTCGTTTGTTTGGGTCCTTCCCCCCCCGAACATGTGTGGTCATTTTTATTTCAGTTTGTGGGATGAAATCAAACTGTACATTAACTGATTTTTATTCTGCGCTTTTTAATCTCTTTCGTTTTTCGGGGGGTCTGCTCATGAGGGACTGTAAGAACAGCAGAGTTAGAGTTGTCTTGCACTGTACATGTAGTTATAGTTGGACAACAGCAGATTGAGACTTGTCTTGCACTGTACATGTAGTTATAGTTGGACAACAGTGACAACAGCAGAGTGAGAGTTGTCTTGCACTGTACATGTAGTTATAGTTGGACAACAGCAGAGTTAGAGTTGTCTTGCACTGTACATGTAGTTATAGTTGGACAACAGCAGAGTTAGAGTTGTCTTGCACTGTACATGTAGTTATAGTTGGACAACAGCAGAGTTAGAGTTGTCTTGCACTGTACATGTAGTTATAGTTGGACAACAGCAGAGTTAGAGTTGTCTTGCACTGTACATGTAGTTATAGTTGGACAACAGCAGTGAGAGTTGTCTTACACTGTAAATGTAGTTATAGTTCCAGAAATCCATATTCCACCCCTCCATGTTGCAGAAATCCATATTCCACCCCTCCATGTTGCAGAAATCCATATTCCACCCCTCCATGTTGCAGAAATCCATATTCCACCCCTCCATGTTCGGAAGCAGCCTGGAGGACGTGATGCTGCTGCAGAAGGATCGGTTTGCTGAGCGCCAGTTGCCATGGATACAGACGACGCTGTCGGAGGAGGTGTTGAGGATGGGGGGCACACTGACGGAGGGAATCTTCAGGTGAGGGGTCAGGGAGGAGGATGGGGGGCACACTGACGGAGGGAATCTTGAGGTGAGGGGTCAGGGGGGAGGTGTTGAGGATGGGGGGCACACTGACCGAGGGAATCTTCAGGTGAGGGGTCAGGGGGGAGGTGTTGAGGATGGGGGGCACACTGACCGAGGGAATCTTCAGGTGAGGGGTCAGGGGGGAGGTGTTGAGGATGGGGGGCACACTGACGGAGGGAATCTTCAGGTGAGGGGTCAGGGGGGAGGTGTTGAGGATGGGGGGCACACTGACCGAGGGAATCTTCAGGTGAGGGGTCAGGGAGGAGGTGTTGAGGATGGGGGGCACACTGACCGAGGGAATCTTGAGGTGAGGGGTCAGGGGGGAGGTGTTGAGGATGGGGGGCACACTGACCGAGGGAATCTTCAGGTGAGGGGTCAGGGGGGAGATGTTGAGGATGGGGGGCACACTGACCGAGGGAATCTTCAGGTGAGGGGTCAGGGAGGAGGATGGGGGGCACACTGACGGAGGGAATCTTCAGGTGAGGGGTGTGGGGGGAGGTGTTGAGGATGGGGGGCACACTGACGGAGGGAATCTTCAGGTGAGGGGTGTGGGGGGAGGTGTTGAGGATGGGGGGCACACTGATGGAGGGAATCTTCAGGTGAGGGGTGTGGGGCCGGGCCTGTCAGTCCTTTGCCTTCCTTGTCACTTTCCCTTCACTGTATTTTGATTCTCAAGGCCTGACTAAGCGCGTTGGGTTACGCTGCTGGTCAGGCATCTGCTTGGCAGATGTGGTGTAGCGTATATGGATTTGTCCGAACACAGTGATGCCTCCTTGAGCTACTGAAACTGAAACTGAAACTGTATTTTGATGAATTTACTCTTTTTTTTCTATGTTAAAGTTTTACGTGAAACTCGGGTAGGCTCTCAAGTGCAGTGGGTTTATGCACAGTACAGGCGTCTGCTTCCTATTTCATTTTCTGTATATGTATTTATATATATTTTTTTCTTAAACAGCAGATGTGTTGTTGACACCTCCGTTTCAGTTTCAGTTTCTCAAGGAGACGTCAGTGTGTTCTGACAAATCCATACACGCTACAGCACATCTGGTCGGATGCCTGACAGCAGCATAACCCGATTCGTTTAGTCAGGTCTTTAGTGTGTGCATATATATTTGTGAACCTGTCACAGTGGATTTCTTGTACAAAATTTTGCCAGAGGAAAACTCTTTAGTTGCCGTGGGTTCTTGGTCGATGTGCCAAGTGTGTGCTGCACACAGGACCTCAGTTTATCGTCTAATCTGAAGGACCAGACGCTCAGTTTGATTTTCCAGTCAAACATGGGATAAAGGGCAAGAGTGGGATTCGAACCCACACCCTCTTGGGTTCTGTATTGGCAGATGAGTGTCTTAACCATTCAACCACCACAGCTCCTTGAAACTGAAAGAGAGACTGTCTCTGCCAGGTGACAGGTGAGCGTCTTAAGCATTCTGGCACCATAGTTGAGAGCTGGATTGTAAAAAAAAGCAGCTGTGCTTACTCCACTACCCTTGCTAAATAAAAATTTGTTTTGTTTCATTTCTCCTTTGACACTGAACCAGAGACATGTTAAACATTCCATCAACTGACCTTGACACTGAACCAGAGACATGTTAAACATTCCATCAACTGACCTTGACACTGAACAAGAGACATGTTAACCATTCCATCAACTGACCTTGACACTGAACAAGAGACATGTTAACCATTCCATCAGCTGACCTTGACACTGAACAAGAGACATGTTAACCATTCCATCAACTGACCTTGACACTGAACAAGAGACATGTTAACCATTCCATCAACTGACCTTGACACTGAACCAGAGACATGTTAACCATTCCATCAACTGACCTTGACACTGAACAAGAGACATGTTAAACATTCCATCAACTGACCTTGACACTGAAGCAGAGACTGTCCCTCCCTGTGCAGGGTTCCCGGGGACATTGATGAGGTCAACGCCCTCAAGCTTCGCTGCGACCAGTGGATGGTTCCCTCGGACTGCCCGGACCCCCACGTGCCGGCCTCTCTGCTGAAGCTGTGGTACCGGGAGCTGAGCGAGCCCCTCATCCCCGCACACCTGTACGACGAGTGTGTGGACAACCACGCTGACCCGGGCATCGCCATCAGCATCGTGCATCGTCTGCCTGACATCAACCGGCTGGTGCTCTGCTACCTCATCCGATTCCTGCAGGTCTGTGGGGGTGGTGGGGGTGGTGGGTGAGGACGTGGGGGGGTAGGAGGGCGGTGGTGGTTGGGGGTGGGAGAAGTGGGAAGTGGGTGTGGGTGTGGGTTTTGTGTGGGTGGGTGGGTGGGTATGTGGTGTGGGTGTGTGTGTGTGTGTAACTGATTTTGTTAAGCATCTAGAGCCCCATTAAGAGAATACGTTCTCTATACATTCACATGATCATCATCATTAGTCGTGGTAGTAGCAGTAGTAGTAGTATATTTATTATTATTGTCGTTATTATTATTATTAGTAGTAGTATCATTATTGTCATTGTTAGTTGTATTAGTGGTGGCATTATGATTATCACACCTGTCTACCTGCCAGGTGTTTGCGGCACCGGAGAACGCAGCGGTGACGAAGATGGACATGAACAACCTGGCGATGGTGATGGCCCCCAACTGTCTACGCTGCGAGAGCCAGGACCCCCGCGTCATCTTTGAGAACACGCGCAAGGAGATGGGCTTCCTGCGCACCCTGATCCAGAACCTGGACACCTCCTTCATGGAGGGCATTGTATGAGGGGGAGGGGGGGGGGACCTGTGATAGACAGACCCACAGTGTGTCGGAGGCACGGGACCAACCTCACCTGGACTCCCCGCCAGGACGGAGTGAATGAATCGTGAAACGCTTGCAACACGGGACGGGTGGACTGTCGGTCGGTTTGTGCGCTACCTCTGTGGAAAAAAGTATTTCCTTGGGTGTATTCGGTTGTTTTTTTCAGGTTTTCTTCATGTGTGTATGTCCGGTTGTCTCTCTCTCTACACAAGTATGACCCACCCTGTTGATGTTGGGTGGAATGGAGGTGTGTGTGTTTCTTCTGAAGAACAGTTCCTGACTTTGGTTTTTCATTGTTGTTGCTGTTGTTGTTGTTGTTGTTGCTGTTTTCCTGACAGCAGTGGTTACAAAGGGAGAGTGGAGTGGACCACCTCCAGCCCATTGAATTGAGGTGGTCAGCGTGTGGGGAAACTTCCATGCTGAGGGTGTGTGTGTGTGTGTGTAGCAGACAGAGGTTGTCAGGCTATGAGGGAATGAGTGACGCCAGCGGTGAGCCAAGGAACTGGCATGGCCTGTGCTGTAGGGCTGGAAGGACACTGGCTGACGTCAGACATCAACTGAAAAGAAAAAAAAAAGGAGAGAAAAAAAAAAGAGACATGAACGTGTGGAGCGAGGTGGTTTCATCACAGCGACAACTATCCACGTCCTCAAGTCAGTTGTTGGCCAGACTGCAGGACCACGCCGTGCTGTGAAAGGCTGGCCGTCTGTTTACATACCAGTAGTGGGAAGCCTTTATTCAGCTCTCATGAACAGACTTCAGCGTCTTTGTTAACGTAGGTGTTCAGATAGGTGTACGCCAGCGTCGGGGTGTGGACTGCGATGAAGCCAAGAGCTCTGCTGACCTCCATGGACTGTGCTTCAGAACAGAGACAGCAAGGAAGTTAGGTAGAGTCCCTCAGTGGTCCTGGACTGAAAACAGTATTGTATGGACTGTGCTTCAGAACAGACAGCAAGGATGTTAGGTAGAGTCCCTCAGCGGTCCTGGACTGAAAACAGTATTGTATGGACTGTGCTTCAGAACAGACAGCAAGGATGTTAGGTAGAGTCCCTCAGCGGTCCTGGACTGAAAACAGTATTGTATGGACTGTCTGGGAGTTTCCATAGATATGACTTCTTTTCTTCTTCTTTTTTTTTTGTGATATGGTATGAGTGTTTTTGTCTTGACTTCTTTTCATATATCTTTTCTTTTTTTTTTTTTAATTTGTGTCGAGAAAATGGTTTGTTTCATTCAAACAGAAAGAATGACAAGATAAGAAGTGTTTGATCTCTGTAAAACAAGGTAAAAGAGAGACAAAAACTGAGACTGGTGGCACATGTAGGTTGGATATTTCTTAACTACAGAGGATAGAAATAAAAGGACCAAAAAAACATGTGTTCCCCCTCCCAACTCCCGCCCCCTCCCCAGCCCCCCCCTCCCAAAAAAAAACAACAAAAAAAACAAAACAACCCATGGCATGTTGGTGTCAGCATGAAACAGAACTGCTGTTCCGTGAAAAGGCAAGGTGCACAGGTTGTCAGCAAAAATGTCTCCATGTTACTGTGTGGCATACTGTGCAATCAGCTTTGAACTGACAGCTGCATGACCCAAAAAACCCAAAACCCATGGGATACAGAATATTAGAAGAAGAAAAAACCCAGCAGGGACGCAGACAGCACATGTGCAAACCCACTGCGACAGGAAGAACACAGCATCATAGTGGTGTGGTCCACACCCCCCCTGGAGCTGTGAGGGCCCCCCCCCCCCGAATGCAGAGGTGTGAACCAGTCAGATGACATGCATGGAGCCACAGGAAAAATGCCTGCAGGAGAAAAAATAACAACTTGCGCTTATGTGCTGTCAGTCTGAAGCCCTGAAAAACACACATGCGCATGCATGCATGAATACACACACACACACACACGCACACACATGGACACACACACATGTGCAGAACAAGAACCAACATACTGTCTGGTGTCAGTCCCATTCTCGTTCTCTATGCGTGTTATTAACTTATAGAAGTATTCACGCTGTCCAGTTGGTTCCAAGGCATTTTCCTCAGACAATCCAATGCTGTGTACAAAGTGAATGTTGTGTGGGTGCTATTTATTGCGCCCCCTGCCCCGCTCTCCTTATCTGGAGGGTGCCGTTGGGGGCTGTGTGGAAAAAATGCGTTCCGTTTTCAGTCTATAAAAAAAAAATGGCAAGTGATGTGTGTTTGAACAAAACAAAAACAAACAAACAAAAAAAAAGGGTGAAAAATTGGTCCACACGTGTACAGGCTTTTTAGGTTGTGACATGTCCCTGTGTAAAGGATTGCTTCCCCTGCCCTGTGTGTGAGTGTGTGTTGTGTGTACAGCGGTGTACATACAACAACAGAGGCCACTGTCTGTGTTATCCGCGCGTCATCCGTTCCTGTGGGGCGTGTGGGCAGTGTGTCTCCGACCCGTGGTTTGTGTTAACGGACCATGTTTCTCCCACCAGCCCTCCTCACGGACTGTCTTGAAGCAGAGTGGAACAAAGATGTAAATATCTCTGTGTTCTGTGTGTATATGGGGCTGGAGGGACTGGCTTCTCTTTCCTGTTTCTTCCTGTCAAAAGACAATGATGGTCTCATCAGAATGAGTGTTTCTCGCTCCGGAGCATATTAGCATGTAATCTGTGTTTTTTGGACCATGTAGACAGGAGTGTGTTGATGTAGATTGGACTCTGATGTGTACTTGTCTTTTTGTCTCCATACATGTTGGTCCCTTTGTATCTGGAGTTCATATCATTTCCATGGAACATAATATATATATATATATATATCTTTGTTGTGGTTTGGTTTTTAGAAACACACACCGACGCTTGTAAACATTGAGTAGGTAATTTGTATCTGATATCTTCTGATTGAAGTAGTTTTTATTATTGAACACTTCCAACAAAATGATCCTGTCTGGTCTGTGTGTAGCACAAATTATCTTCCTTCATTTGGCTGATGTGTATGTGGAAATGTTTCTGTTTTTCTTTCTGGCAATATTTTCTTTCACCAAGTTTTAAAATGCTGAAATAGAAATAAAAAGATTCAACAAACATTTTTTTTTTTCAAGAAAAGAAAAGAAAAACAAAGAGAGGTGCACCTCCTCCTCCCCCCCCCCCCCCCCCCCCCCCCCCCCCCCCCCCCCACCGAGGGGTGAAAATTACTACTGGAAAAAATCTGTTAAAAATTTGCCCAGGTTTTCAAAACCAAAATATCCATTGTAACTGTACGTGTTCTACCATTGTAGGATGAGGACAGGTTAGCACAGTGTTACTGAGCAGTTGTAAACAAGCATAGTACTGCATTACATACATCTCAACATGACAGCATTGTACTGCTTTACATACACCTCAGCATGACAACATTGTACTGCATTACATACACCTCAACATGACAACATTGTGATCAACCATTGTATTGCATTACATACACCTCAGCATGACAACATTGTGAACAAGCACTGTACTGCATTACATACACCTCAACATGACAAGATTGTGATCAACCATTGTACTGCATTACATACACCTCAACATGACAACATTGTACTGCATTACATACACCTCAACATGACAACATTGTACTGCATTACATACACCTCAACATGACAACATTGTGATCAACCATTGTACTGCATTACATACACCTCAACATGACAACATTGTGAACAACCATTGTACTGCATTACATACACCTCAACATGACAACATTGTGAACAAGCACTGTACTGCATTACATACACCTCAACATGACAACATTGTGATCAACCATTGTACTGCATTACATACACCTCAACATGACAACATTGTACTGCATTACATACACCTCAACATGACAACATTGTACTGCATTACATACACCTCAACATGACAACATTGTACTGCATTACATACACCTCAACATGACAACATTGTGATCAACCATTGTACTGCATTACATACACCTCAACATGACAACATTGTACTGCATTACATACACCTCAACATGACAACATTGTGATCAACCATTGTACTGCATTACATACACCTCAACATGACAACATTGTGAACAAGCACTGTACTGCATTACATACACCTCAACATGACAACATTGTACTGCATTACATACACCTCAACATGACAACATTGTACTGCATTACATACACCTCAACATGACAACATTGTACTGCATTACATACACCTCAACATGACAACATTGTACTGCATTACATACACCTCAACATGACAACATTGTACTGCATTACATACACCTCAACATGACAGCATTGTGAACAACCATTGTATTGCATTACATACACCTCAACATGACAACGTGAACAAGCACTGTACTGCATTACACACACCTCAACATGACAACATTGTACTGCATTACACACACCTCAACATGACAACATTGTACTGCATTACACACACCTCAACATGACAGCATTGTGAAATGTGAACAGAGTCATTTATAAACAACCAATTCAAAGAAGTAGAAAAAAGTGTGGACAAGTTCAGAATGTTGAAACACACTATATACAGAAGGAAATGGTGGGATGGGGTGAGGGGAAGAACGTTTGCAAACAGTTCAAAGGACGAGAAAAACTGTGAAGAGTTCAGTTCGGACCAGTCACTGGAGGAGGTGTCACTGCGTTGGGACAAATCCATACAGGCTACACCCCATCTGCCAGTGCCTGATAGAAAAGGGCGGGGTGGGGTGAGGGAAGAAGAAGGGGGTGAGACATTCAGCAAGAAATGACCCACACACCCAGAATGGTGGTGTACAAAGTGTGTGGGTGTGTGAGGGGTGAGGGGGTGGGGGGGGGGGGGGGGGTTGACACCGTGATGTTTGTTTCATCATGTCACCACCACTACAGTCCTCATTCCTTCTACACACTGTTTTTTCCATTTCTGTCATTTCTGTGTCTTCAGTTTTGTTGGTTTTTTTTTTCTTCTGTGCGTCTGTTTTTAACCAGACTTTTCTGGCTGGACAGACTGATGTTTGTTGAAATACCAGTTGATGTTCACTGTGCTCTTCTCGTTGCCAGGCTCTTTAAATGCTGTTACGTGTAACCACACTTGGCCGTGTTACCATTCAGAGTGCACACACTGGCATGGATTGAAACCTGTGAGTGTCTGTTGGGTCTGGGAGTGGGAGGTGTGGAGGACGTCTGTTGAGAAATATGCAACATGCGGAGGATGTGTGTGTGTGTGTGTGTGTGTGTGGACTGCTGTCTCAGTGCTACGTTTCTTTGGGATTTGGTAGGGGGAGATAGATGGGAATGTGTGTGTGTGGGGAGGGGGGGGGATGGGGGGGCATGCATGCATGACAGTTTGCTTGTTTTCAAACTTCAAACTCTTTTCTTTCTGTTGCTTTGTGCTAGAGGATTGTACTGTGCGAGTTACCAAGCCCCTCACTGTTAAATGTCTATCCAAACCAAAGGTGTACAGTTATTTACCATGGAAATAATTTATTCATCCCTTAGTTACTCTGTATCACAAGCCCATGTCATGGATAGCTTATTGGCTGTTGACACCGTGCTGTTGACACTGTGCTGTTTACACCGTGCTGTTTACACAGTGTTACACAATGCTGTTGACACCATGCTGTTTACACAGTGTATTTACACAGTGTTACACAATGCTGTTGACACAGTGCTGAGCACTTCACAGTATATGTGGCAGTGTGTTGACATCAGTCTTTCCCACTCATCCATTCCCATACACCAACTAACCATCAGAACAAAGCACGCTGAAATTCTTCTGACACAGCTGTATGTTTCAGCTGGCAAGGACAGTCTGTGCTGTTGTGTATTGAATCCAGTGAGAACAATCTCTCTGCAGCAAAGGAAACCTCATGAGGACAAAATTGCCACAGCCTGTTTGGTCTGAGAATAATGGTCTTGCTGCAGTGTGTTTAATCTGATGAGAACAAACTTGCAGCTGCATATTTAAGCCGATAAGAACAAACTTACAGTATAAAATTTAATCCAGCAAGATAAACCTTGCTGCAGTATATTTAATGTGATAAGTACAATCTTGCTGCAGTATATTGAAGCGGACAAGAACAGTGTGAGGTGGAACATCAAGTGGCCTGAGAAAAGATGGAACTTTTATCTCCACCTATCCTGCCTTCTAGAGCTGTAGCCAACGTGATGATTTGAAACAGAGATTTCGTTAAGCCACACTTTGTGAAGTAGTCATTCAGATGACATAACAAACAGAGGTCCCGTGTGCAGCATGCACTTAGCACACATGATACAACCCACAGTGACAAAAGGGTTGTCCCTGGTAAAACTATGTTGAATAATTCACTTCGATAGGAAAACAGATACACTTACAGAGAGAAAAAAAAAGATGAAGTGGTGAAGTGCACCCAACAGCCCAAGGTGGCCCAGCAGTCCACACCCAGTTGTGTACCCAGGAGCTGCTAGGTTTACTTCTGCTTCGCTCTCACTCTCACCACAGACACGTCACTCATGGATTCCAGTTTTGTTGGGTTTTCCTTTCTCTTGATGTGGGTCACTCCAGCGGTTTTCGCTTTCGTTTTCCTTTCCTTTGTGTTGAGTGGATCTCTGTCTTTTCAGCTGGTGTTGATCAGTCGCGACATTGAAAGGCCCAGGGAAATAGCAGTTTAACATGACCGGAACACAATCACCGGCCTCTCATTCCCACCATGTCTTGCCTCAGTGCTTAACTCTCTCCATACGAACAGCGAAAGAGACGACGTTAACAGCGTTTCATCCCAATTACCATCATCAAAATATTGCAAGCGGAACGCTCTTATACTGAAGAGGTGAATGTTGACAAAGAATACCACAGTTCTGATGATGGAAGCTAAAGGTTGGGTCATTGAGACACCCACTGGACATCCGAGGATTCTGTGTAGAGGAGAAGAGAGGACTGGCCGTACTGAGTGAGTTAACTTTATATATATATATATATAATTTTTTATGCTTTCTGACATCACCATCTATGTCTGTGTAGAACAAAGCCCTGTTTGCCTTCTGTTTATCACAATCCACCATCAGTTGTCTCCATCTTATTCTGATGTTGGAGCAGGATGTTGATTTTCTGTCAGTGTTCAGGGGAGGTTGGGGCAGACTACTTTTTCACACAACGCTTCAGGCAAAGGTTACAGTGTGCGCTTCTGAGAAAGCATGTGCTTATTGAGGAAGAAAAATGGACAGTTGATCAAGCTGTATTCACAACTGCTGGCACTGATTGGTGTGGAATGAAAGATGAAATTGGATATTTTCCTGTTAGAGCATTCTGTTTCTGACTTAACAAGGGCAATTACTCACTCTGAAACTGACCTCCACCCATAGCATTAATGTTGTTGACAGCTGGTAGGGCTTTGGAAAATATTGAAATAAAAGTATAAGTAAGTAAAGAATATGAACAAATTATGTTTGTGTATAAGATACAAAAAAAAAAATAAAAAAAAATCAATTAATGTTTTCTTTTTAAATACTGTTGTGTGTGCTGTGTAAACTATTTGTAGGAGCACTTTTCTCTTTGTATCTTTTGATCTTTTTCCCCTGTGTGTGAGCGTGGTTGGGTGGGTGTACCTTGGTGTGTTGGCTGAGATGAGCGTCAGTGAAATAGTATGATGATGCATGTGATGTCCCTGAGTGATGAAGGGCCGTCACATGGTGCTGTCACATGAGCCACGTAACCAGCAGTGACCACATGTAACAGACTGGAGGCAGGTCACTGACAACACAGACTCTGGTGTGTGGAAAACATGTGAGCAGTGGCAGCATCCTGTGGGCAGCCGACGCCTGGAAGATGCTGTATGATTGGTGGTGTGACCTTGTACAGCCTGTTCCATTGTGAGGATGTGAATGATCTCCCTTGTTGGGAGCATGTCAATGAGCGCATGTATTGTTGTGGGGAATGATTCTGTCATCAGTGCTGTAGTGCAGAGTAGTTGTGTCATCTTAGATGCTTGATTTTCATTGTGGTTGCCATGGTGACAGAGGGTGGGTGGTGAAAGGAGGGGGGTGGAGAAGTGGTGAACTGAAGGCTAGAAGGGGGAATCATTCAGTATCATCGGCAATCAGTTCAGTGCTCAGTGACCCTTCTTCGGAATCACAATTTTTTGTTTTTGTTTTAAATGTTGATACGTGGAAGTGTTTGCATGTCCAGCCATTTTATGACCTGCCAACTTGCACCGTTTTCCAAACTGGTATGACGCTGAATGTCTCTGTCTCATGGATGTGAAAGAGGTTGGTGCACGTTACCTGTGAACTTGTTTGTTTGCTGGTCCTGAGATGACGTGTAGAGTGTGGAATGTTTTTGTTTATAGACTGGAGACAGCGACAACCAGGGATGAATGAATTAGTGTTATCAGCGTCGGTGTGTGTTGGAACGGAAGCTACGGCAGATTTAGCTTACACCCTTGTCATTCTCCTCTCCTGTGCGTCTTCTTCTTTCTTTGACAGTTCAAGCATAGCAGTCATAGTTATATCGTTCTCAATTGCCACTACGGTATTTTTTCATATTTTGTGTAGAGAAAATGCAATCAGGAATTGAATGTACTGTTATTATCTTGGTTCTTACATGTTTACATCTTGTGAGTTGCTGTCTACTTAGTCTATACTACGAACAAAGGCATATTACAATGTACTTACAAGTCATGATGATTCTGATTCTTTTTTATTCTAGTGTGTACAGGTACAAGTCATGATACTGATTTTTATTTTAGTGTGTACAGATTTTCATATTTTTGACGAACCATTACTGGTCAGTAGCAGTGGGACTGGTAGGGCAAGTTGGTTTCTTGGCTTGTCAGATGTTTGTGGTGGAGTGGGTGTGTTTGACTGGCATGCAGGATGTCTGACATGACGTTTGAGGTGGAGGGAACAGTGGCCGCTACAGTCACCTGTGTCTCACCAGGCCCCCGTGCTTGTGTCTGAGCATGTCATGGCTTTGTTATGAACATGCAACAACGATTGATTGGACGTACAGAAATAAGGAGGTCACAGCTTTCGTATGAGTATGCAACGATGACTGATTGGAAATACAGAAACAGGAAACAGGGTGGTCACTTTGGTATGAACATGCAGCAATGGTAGATTGGGATCACAGAAATGGAGAGTTAGGATGGATGGGTGTGATCAAGGAGTAAAGGAGAGGAGACATTTACGTGTATACATGACACCCAGAAGAACAGTGGAAACTATCTCATCATTCGGTCTTGCATGGTATCTTTCTGTTGATCACATCAGACCTGATGTGGTGTTGGTTGTTGGCCAAGTCATCATCAACCACAACTGAAAGATAAACAAAATGACAAAGGGTGATCGTGATTCTGGATTAATTTTTTCCAGTGGCTGGTAATTTGATGGGTGAATCAAATCAGAAACAAAGATTCTGGAATGGTTCAGAGAATGTTCTGCAAGTCTTATAGGGAGTTGTCAGTGTGTGTAACATGCATTTTGATTAGAATGTCATTCCTCGAATTTAATAGTTCATACTGGTTAGGTGATTTTGATAATCATAATTAAATTCATGCACTTCACATAAAGAGAAAGAAAGCCTCTTTGATGCCAAGCATCTCTCTCTTTCTCTCTCTTGTGCTCTTGTCTGTCTATCCATCTCTCTCTCTGTCTCCATCTCTTTCTTGCTCTCTCTGTCTCTCCTCTCCTCCCCTCTGCCCCCCCCATCACCCTCCCATTCCTCTGTCCCCCCCCCCCCCCCCCCCCCCTCGTTCTCTCCTTTCTTGCTCCCACCATGTGAAACAGAAGGTGTTTTGTTTCCTATGACGGGAGAAAGTAAGCCCAGTTCTGTGCCATCATCAACCACCGTGAAGAGCCTACGTTTGTACAAAGGAGAGGTTTTATTTTTTCTGTCAGTTTTTTTTTTCCTGCCAATTTCCCCCCCTCTGTTCCAGTACTGTGTGTGCATGACCTGGCTGTGCCGTTGTTATACTGGTGAGTTTTCTGTGGAATCATGTGACGTCTTTGACCCATTTCATCATCACCTGCTTGTTTTCTGGTGAATTTCAACGCAAACCAAACCATGTCCCCCCTGTTCAATGGTGAATGTGTCAACCCTGGCTTGATTTTCGTTTACCTGTAAATTTCTGCAAGATTGGGTTTAATATATATGCCTGTTTCACTGGTGAGTGTGTATATATGACTTGGCTTTCAGATTGATTTATTGGTACTAATGTTGGCAAGGTTGAGTTGTGGCTGTAGCGGTGTGTTTGTTTTGCAGTTTGTGACACAGCTGAATCATTGTGGATCTTGTATCATCATCGGTCGGCCCTCGATATCCTTAGAGGGTGTCAGTCACTATGGCCATGTGTGTATCTCTTCACACCAAAGGGTCTGTGTCTACCAATAAAGTTTGTATTACAAACCTCTTTTTGCCGTGTTTCTGTGTGTGTGTATGTGTGTGTGTGTGTGTGGGTGGGGGTGTTTTAAGCCTTTTCCTCTGTGTGTGTGCAAATGTGTGTGTGTGTGTGTCTTTGAGATGAGAATGCTGCATAAGATTTTTCCCTTCCCATGACAGTTCTATTCTCCCATTGAATTTTGCAACATTCAAATAAATGAATATATAATTACTTAAGATTATAGTGATACAAGGGTTTTTTTCTTATTTATTTGTATCTGTATTTCTTTTTATCATAATAGATTTCTCTGTGAAATTCGGGCTGTTTCCCTAGGGAGAGCACGTCGCTATACTACAGTGCCACCCATTTTTGTGTATTTTTTCCTGTATGCAGTTTTATTTGTTTTTCCTATCGAAGTGGATTTTAATGCATAATTTTGCCAGGAACAACCCTTTTGTTGCCACGGGTTATTTTACGTGCGCTAAGTGCATGCTGCACATGGGACTGTTTATTGTCTCATTCGAATGACTAGTGTCCAGACCACCACAAAAGGTCTAGTGGAGCGGGAGAAAATATCTGCGGCTGAGCCCTGATTCGAACCAGCACGCTCAGATTCTCTCGCTTCCTAGGCGGACGCGTTACCTCTAGGCCAGCACTCCACTGTACATGAAGAAACAAGATCTCTCTCTCTCTCTCACTCTCTCTCTCTCTCTCTCACGTACACACACTCACAACATAAGCCATCAGAGATATACTGCACTTGCTCAGAAATGAAAGATGACAAGGACTAAAGGAACATTGTCGGTTTTCACATTAACTCTCTCCATACGAACGGCGAAAGAGACGACGTTAACAGCGTTTCTCCCCAATTACCACCATCAAAATATTACAAGCGGAAGGCTCTTACACTGAAGAGGTGAATGTTGACAAAGAATACCACAATTCTGACGACGGAAGCCAAAGGTTGGATCATTGAGACACCCACTGGACATCCGAGGGGTCTGTCTAGAGGAAAAGAGAGGACTGGCCGTACTGAGTGAGTTAAGGATTCAGTATTACGCTTTTTGCAGCTGTCTTTCTACAGTTACACTTAACACGTTCCTCATTTTCATCTGAAGAAAATATCAGTATAACATTCTTGATGTGAAACATCCATAAAGACCTACATATACTATAGAAGAACAAAAAATTCAAAAAGAAAAAGAAAAAATGAAATAGATTTTTCAAAAAATGGTAAAAAAATTTGGTCATGGATTATGTGTCATGCAAAAACAGTAGTAGTGGCATCGGTTATGTATGTACATATATGAGTTCAGGGCCAGTCAGTCTTGCACACTGCTGGTGATCAGTGGTCCATAACAAAATCAGAATATGCTATGTTTGTTTTACAATACACTCCTTGAGTTTTCTTTATGTCATCCATTTCCACAACCAGTTTAAGTGTTATAAATACAACAAAAGTGGACAAAAGGGGAAATTTTTTCTACTGAAATGTTTTCTGGATAATTATCTGACTGCACACAAAATGTACACACCTCCTTGCTTTCCACATGGGAGCTGAAAAGATCAGAGAATACAAAATTAGTAGGAGGTCCGTTAGCTCAGCGACACACCCACTGGTCACGACTCTCCTGGCACGAGCATCCGGGTTTGGTTTCTATCAGATGGGTCCAGTCCATTGGTTTCAGGTGTTGTCAAGTAAGTATCTGAAAAACACAAACACACGCATGCATGCACACACACACACACTCTTGCCACCCCCCCCCCCCCCCCCCCCCCCCCCCCCCCAACAGACATACATACACAAATACACACACACACAACATTAATTTTTTTTAGATAATAATGTGTACGTGTGTGGATGCACAAATAACACATGTGCATGTGTGTGCATCTGTGACAATAATACAATATTGCTTTGTGAGTGTGGGTTTGGGTGTGTGTGCATCAGAGAGAGACAGACATTGGCCATTAGCTTGGTCCTGTGACATAATTATGTGAATGCGTCACATTTTTTGCATAACAAAATAGTATGTGAAGGAAAAGAATACAAAGGGAACAAATACAGAAACAAAACAGAAAGGGATATTTTCCTGGAGACGAGACAGGACAGAGATTGTCACAGAGTATGTGCATGGTGTGTGTGTTGTTTCTGGCACCAGCTAGGCATTTTCTATTATTATCATAATTGTAATAATAATCATCATCATTATTACTATTATTATCATCATTAATTTAATTTTTCTCATTTTTAATTAACTATAAGATGTGGAGGCTTGTTTGAGTATTTGACACTCAGTCTCAGATTTAACCTGGGTGTGTTCAGGGTCAAACTGAACGCCTTGTGAACGGTAAATGTCTGCGGCATGATTCGCTCGTATGATTTCTCCGGTCGGAGGTCAGTCTGCTTTTCAGAGCAGACCACTGCAATGTTAATCTTTCCGCAGTTTATGTCTGTCGTTTGATCGAAACTCTCATGCGATGGCGGTCAGTCGAGACTTCCATCCAATGAAATGCATCGATACAACACGTGAGGTATTGTGAACCGGTGTTGCAGTCTGATTTGTCCTATGCAACACTACTGCCCCGGACAGTATAGGCAGAATCCAAGTAACATAATGTGAACCATTCCCGAACCACACCAGTCATCCGACCCCCGGACTATGTATCATTAGCTAGCATAAGTGTATGGAATGTGCTATGGTGACAGTTTATAGAAGAACAGACTTATTTTCTCAGCCCAACTTCGTGTACCCGTTCCTACTGACGAGCCATCGACATGTCTAACTCCGTGACAGCTCACTGTCATCGCATCGAATTATATGATGCATTTCACCTTTTCTTTCGCGATTTTGGTTTCACACAAAGACAGCAAAAGCTGATCAAAACTGATCACAGATTGTTAAACTAAACTGCTCAATAACTGAAATAAACCGCTGCGCCACTGCCCCCACCCCCCAACCCCCGGCTCACAGCTGATGCAGAGGCTTGGCATCATGTCAGTACACGCTGAACGTACACTGGCTGGCCAGGTCGCAAAAATTATTATTATTATTATTATTTTATTATTATTATTATTTTAATTTTATTTTTATTTTTTTTCCGATCCTCACAACAGCGCAATCCTCAGCAACCTCCCCAAACTACAGCAGAACCATCAATATAATGATGTTGGTTGTATAAAGGAAAAAGAAGAAGAAGAAGAAGGGGGGATATCACGGGGATTTTTTTTCTGACACATACGCCGATTGAAATTTCACCAGACACAGAGTATCTTGTCAATCATTCACTGAACACTGCTATCTCAGTCTCCGCACTAGCCTGTCTCAGCACCTAGCTCTGTGTGTGATGCTGGTGTGTTTGTGTGTGTGTGTGTGTGTGTGTGTGAAATTGTCAAAACACGAATAGTAGGGGAAAAAATCTTGTTTAAGGGGACAGAATTGCTCAAGTGTGGTCAAAAGTGTCCGTGGGACGGTTTAAGGTGGGTCCAGAGTGTCCAGGACACAATAAAAGAAGGGTTTCGGTTTGTCCAACCGGAAGTTGCAGACAGCATTTTACAGGTCACATTGCCGCATTTTGCTGCTCAGGAGAAACTACGCCTGCTGTGTTCACTCACTTCTCGAACGAAAGCAGTTTGCTGTGGCTTCTTTATGTAAATTCAAGGTAAAGAAGGACTTTATGTAGAATGAGTTGATGGTTATTGTAGAAGAAGCGAGCATTATTTTCACTTATTGTTCATTTTGTCTTTGACAAAGACAGAAACGCGTCGGTTGTGGATGGTCGCAGTAGGCAGTGTGTGTGTGTGTTCACATCACTGGATGAGTAGAGTTTGTCTCCTCACAACCTGGGAACGATAACTGATATGATATGCATTTAGGTGCTAAAATTGGTTATTACCTGATATGCCTTTTTTTTTAGAAAAATTCCTTCCAAATCATGCCTATTTTGTGTTCCTGGTCTCTATATTTATTTACAAGGGAGGAGTCGGCCCAGTCTATTCTTAGCCGTTCTATTTTTGTCCCCATGCATGGTGAAGTTTTGTCATCATATTCATAGGTATATTTTTGGTGTGAGTACTCAGCATTGTGGACGTGAATCAGACTGTTTGACCAAACAGTTTTCCCATGTGTCAACAAGAATGCATCATTGTGTGTGTTGAGGTGTGTCAGAGAGTGAGAACCAGGATTTATGGAAGAATAGATCAGGACCATGCCTGCAGAATGATAGTGTATTGATCATCCAGCTCATGTAGGATGTATTTTCACTTGTGCTTAATCATGACTGTGTGGATGTGGTGGTGGGGGGGATCTTTTCGTTTGTTAAGATTTCACTGTTGAAATGTTTCATTGTTTGATTTGTAAATTAGAGAGCACTGACATTTTTGTTTACCACACCCAAATATAAAATCCTCAACAGCTGTTGTAGCCCACTTGATAAGGGCTGAGGTATTTTAGACAGGCAGTGTCCACATTTCTTCCCCTCCACACCTCTGTGTGACTGGCAGACTAATGAAAGATGGTGTCAGGAAGATTTATGTCTATCTCACTATCTGTATCTAGCTATCTGTCTGTTTATATAATGTGTGTGTGTGTGTGACAGTAACATCTGGCAGATGCTGCCATTATACCATGACAATTGGTTAGATATAGAGTTGTAGTATGACAATTGTCAGTAAAGTATTTTCTATTTATTTGTTTATTTATTTATTTATTTATTTGTTTATTTAAATTTTTATTCATACTGTCAGTCAGTCACTCATTGGTGTGAAAATGTCCAGCTTCAGCCAGGCAAGGAACTGCGTCAAAATGTGTGCTTCATTGTGGCTCTTAGTGCTGCAGTCTTGGAGGCTAGCTGGTCTCAGGGGACCGTCCCAACACTGACTGCCCTAAAGCCCTCTTGGCAGAGTGGGGATGTAACTTAGGCAAGACACTCCACTGTAGTCCAGTTCTAGCCCAGATAGTCTGGATAGCAGTTGCCCCCTCTGTTCTGGTGGTCATAGTCAGACGTGACTGTCATGCTGTGTAACGCTTCTGGTTCATTGAGACTGATGTGTACTGTTCCTTCAAACAGCAGTAAAAAGACGCACAGCATGGGAGACAACAAGGAGAAGAAGGGGTCCCAGTCAGAGCTGCAGCAGTTTGATGATGTCTTTCAAGAGCTGGTGGACGACATCCTGAACTGCCCGGCTGTGAAGGGAACAGACACCACGGCCGCTGTGGAGTGGTTCAGAAGGGTGGGTAGTTTACACATAATGCATGTAAAGGAGCCCGTGGCAACAAGTTCTGTTGTAAAATCCACTCTAATAGCAATATACATTGTGTGTGTGTGTGTGTGTGTCTGTGTCTGTGTGTGTGTGTGCGTGTGTGTGTGTCTGTGTCTATGTGTGTCTGTGTGTGTGTGTGACTGTGTGTGTGTGTGTGTGTGTGTGTGTGTGACTGTGTGTGTGTGTGTGTGTGTGTCTGTGTCTGTGTGTGTGTGTGTGTGTGTGTGTGTGTGTGTCTGTGTCTATGTGTGTGTGTCTGTCTGTGTGTGTGTGTGACTGTGTGTGTGTGTGTGTGTGTGTCTGTGTGTGTGACTGAAGCCTGACTAAATGGCACAGGAAACAAATCAGCACATAAAGGCAACTCTCAGTCGATTCTACCCAGGTAGATAGCCTGTTATGCTAGTGACTTATAAGTTATATTTATAAAGTGCTTAGAGCTTGGTCTTTGACTGAGGATTGGTGCTATAGAAGTATCAATATCAGTCAGTTGCTCAAGAGTATTTTTAGAATCTGACAACATTGAAAGCTGTTGCTCTGGTTTTTAAACCAGAAACCAAAACATTGATCAAGTTGTGTAAAATCATTACCCATCCCATTTACTTGTTGCAATGTTGTTGCAATGTCATGGTAAGATTGTTGAATAAGTCAAGCACAGCCTTTACTGGTTGAACATCTAAACGCTGAAGAAGGGGGGAGTGCTGTAAGGTATCTGGAATACAGACATGCAGTGATGTGTACACATCTATACACACTGAAATTCCTATATGCATGCACACCACCACACCCACATATGTTTGCTACACACACACACACACACACACACACACACACACACACACACACACACACACACACACACACACATGTACCAACACACAATGATAACTAATGATTATTATTTACTTTTGCGTGTTTGTGCCTTGTGTCTTGTGAACTCTATCATTCCATGATTGTGATAGAATTGTTCTGTTAAATTCTGTTCACACACATACACACATGATGTACAGATACATGTATTAAAAAAAATGCACCTGTGTGTATATGTTTTGTGAAGAAATGCCTCACCTGACTAACATTTTCTCATGTAAGTGGATAGATATCAGTCAAGTGTATAGCTAGGTAATTTTCTCATGTAAGTGGATAGATATCAGTCAAGTGTATAGCTAGGTAATTTTCTCATGTAAGTGGATAGATATCAGTCAAGTGTATAGCTAGGTAATTTTCTCATGTAAGTGGATAGATATCAGTCAAGTGTATAGCTAGGTAATTTTCTCATGTAAGTGGATAGATATCAGTCAAGTATATAGCTAGGTAATTTTCTCATGCAAGTGGATAGATATGTGAAGTGTATAGCAAGGTAATTTTCTCATGTAAGTGATAGATATGTCAAGTGTATAGCTAGGTAATTTTCTCATGTAAGTGGATAGATATCAGTCAAGTATATAGCTAGGTAATTTTCTCATGTAAGTGATAGATATGTCAAGTGTATAGCTAGGTAATTTTCTCATGTAAGTGGATAGATATCAGTCAAGTATATAGCTAGGTAATTTTCTCATGTAAGTGATAGATATGTCAAGTGTATAGCTAGGTAATCCTCTCATGTAAGTGGATAGATATCAGTCAAGTGTATAGCTAGGTCTCTCCAAGTCATTACATGTCTAATAAAGAGTTTCATCTATGACATTAGGGATAATAATTTCCTACAGAATTATCATTGCTCTGTCTTTATGTACTAAAGGTGTTGGTCTCTTCTACATTCATTTTTTTGTTTTCTGCAGGTTGCGGAATACAATGTTCCTTTTGGGAAGAAGAATCGAGGAATATCAGTGGTGACCTCCATTCGAGAGCTGAAGAAAGACTTCACGAATGATGACCTCAGGCGTGCTCGAATTCTTGGATGGTGTGTAGAATGGGTAAGTGATAAGTTCTTCTGTGTTTGTGGGATGTGACTCCCAGGTTCACTCATATACATATTGGAGTGGGGTTTTTTTTCAATGTATTATGACCATTTTACCCTGCCATGTAGGCATCCATACTCTGTTTTCAGGGATGTGCATTCTGGGTATGTTCTTGTTTCCATAAACCACTGAACGCTGACATGGATTACAGGATCTTTAACGTGTGTAATTGATTTTCTGCATGTGTATACACATGAAGGGGGTTTAGGCACTAGCTGTAGTAGCAAGTCTGCCCCTGTGTTGAGCTGGGAGATTTAAAAAATCTCCACCCTTCACCAAGTGCACTGAAACTAGGGATTGAACTCCGGGGAAAATGCAGATGTCTCACCATTTGGCCACTGCACCTAACAGTAAAAAGCTTCAGTGTTTGTGAAGAAAGTATGAAGTGCAAGTTCAACATTATTTTCAAAGCTTTTTCTCTCTAATTGTTCACTTAACCAAAACAGGGAATTGAACTCCAACTCTGTTGAGGATTCAGTGCTCTAACCATTCAACCACTCAGCCTGTCAGCCTGTCAGAGATGTAACCACACCTGCTGTGTTGTCCAGGCCAGGAAGATTGAGCACTTCTTCCAAAAGTGCAGTGCTGTAGAAAAGGACTCAAATACGTGGTCCCTGTCTATTATATTTCATTATTTAGAAGGTGTGTGGAGGGGGGGGGGGGGCGCTAACCCATCATTGTGCCATTTCAGTGCCATTACTCCCACACTGCTCACTCCGGAGTCCCTGTTTCACAGCCACACCTGGGTTTGTCTGCCAGTTTCAGCACCAGCAGTCCACAGGGAAATATCAGTGTTGTTGCCATGAAGCCACACACCAGAGGAGACCCTGCACTGCTACTGAGCCAGTATTGTTTTTTAATTTATGTTTGTTTTATTTCTCTTTCCAGCTGCAGGCCTTTTTCTTGGTGGCTGACGACATTATGGATGCGTCCATCACGCGCAGAGGGAAAGACTGTTGGTACAAAGTGGTAGGTCTTTTTTTTTCTTTTCCTCTCTTGTACTTGATATGGTACAAAGTGGTAGGTCTTTTTTTTCTTTTCCTCTCTTGTACTTGATATGGTACAAAGTGGTAAGTCTGTTTTTTCTTTTCCTCTCTTGTGCTTGATATGGTACAAAGTGGTAGGTCTTTTTTTTCTTTTCCTCTCTTGTACTTGATATGGTACAAAGTGGTAAGTCTGTTTTTTCTTTTCCTCTCTTGTACTTGATATGGTACAAAGTGGTAGGTCTTTTTTTTTCTTTTCCTCTCTTGTACTTGATATGGTACAAAGTGGTAGGTCTTTTTTTTTTCTTTTCCTCTCTTGTACTTGATATGGTACAAAGTGGTAAGTCTGTTTTTTCTTTTCCTCTCTTGTACTTGATATGGTACAAAGTGGTAGGGCTTTTTCTTCTTTTCCTCTCTTGTACTTGATATGGTACAAAGTGGTAGGTCTGTTTTTCTTTTCCTCTCTTGTACTTGATATGGTACAAAGTGGTAGGTCTGTTTTTTCTTTTCCTCTCTTGTACTTGATATGCATAATGAATTTGATATAAACTATTCTTTAATAGATTTGATATAAACTATTCTTATATTCAAAATTGGAATTTTTTTTTTGGGGGGGGGGGGGGTTGGGGGGGTGAACATATCTTTATTAAAAAAAAAGAAGAGAAATTATGTTGATGTTTATTCATACGCTTATATTGATGTATGTATATATGAATAGAGACCAAAATTTGCCGCATGAGGGATTAATATAGTGTTACTGTATTGTGGATGAAGTACTGATAAGGAAGATGTGTTCACGGTGTTCTTGTTACTTTGCTTCTCGAAACTTTCAGTGTGAACTGTGGGTTGCAGTGCACTTGTTTGCATTATTTCATAATATTGTTAACTTCGCAGTGTGCAGGATTAAAGAGGCTATGCCAGTCTTGAATAAAAGCTTATTTGTGCTTGCACATTTCTTCTGTCTTCGCTGCTGTGTGCACATGTCAAATGATCGGTGTTAGGACAGGCCCAGCGCTTCCTTTTTTGAGGAAGTGTCTGGGTTTGTTCCAATGTACCTTTTATTTACCTGTGTGCTAGCTGAATCGGTAGTGTAAGCAGCACTGACTTGAAGTTGTGTACCTTGTGTAATGGAGAGAGTTACCACTGTTTACTATTCGCAGTGTGCGTTGACGGTGGAATTTCTCTTGTAAATATGGTTTGCATTGCTGTCTGACGGAAGGGAAAGGGGTGTTTTTGCATGATGGAACAGTACCCCCACCTCTCCCTTACATCTCTCCACCCCTCTTTCTCCCCCCTCTCTCTCTGTCTCTCTCTCTGTCTCTCTTTTGAGTTTCTCTCTCTTACCCTGTGTGTTGTGTGATTAACTTTTTTGTGGAACACAACTTGGAAGCAGCATGTGGCTCTCCAGTATCATATCTGTTCTGAAGGACTAGCACCCAGACCTGTCTCTGTAGGCCTGTGTGCATGGGCAGTCCAGTCATACCTGTGTACAGTTACGTAGTTTTATACGACCACAGTGAAAGTGTCTGAGTGTTTTAAAGTTCGGAAAAAATATTGACAAGTATTTTAAAGTATGGAAAGTTAAATGTAACTGAAAAGATGTTCCAAACCGCTATGGCAATATGTTGAATTGCTGATAGTTTCACGCCTCCCTCCCTAAATCACCTGTTTCCCTTGGCAACAGTGAAATATCAAAGCACTATACTAGGGCTTGGCCAGTACAAGACAAAGATGGATTATGCTGAAAGGCTGTGCTTGGTCACCATCTGTAGAGGGGGTGGGTGTCAGCTGGAAGATGTTCTGTGGAGGAAGCCTGACACGTTGTTCAATACTTTGGGTTGTCGCTGTTTGGTGGTGAACACAGTGCATCCCTAACGGAGTGTGGTGGCCGATTGGTAATGTCTGCCTAGGAATCAGGACAATCAGAGCACACTGGTTCCAACTTCACACTCGCCAGTATTTTCTCCTCCTCCACAAGACCTTTAGTGGTGGTCTGGATGCTAGTCATTCAGATGAGACGATAAACCAAGGTGTTGTATGCTGCATGTGCAACAAAAGGGTTGCCCGTGGCAAAATGCTGTTGAAAAATCCACTTTGATTGGAGAACAGATGCAGACAGGAAAACATGTAGTGGGGCTGCACTGGAGTGATGGACTCTCCCTGGGGAGAGCAGCCTGGATTTCACACTGAGGAATCTGTTGTGCTAAAGAGTTATAACATTATTATGCTGTTAGTTATAATATTATACAACTATTACAGTGCCTTGGGAAAAGGCTGGACACCCTCCCCCTCCACAGTAGGATTTTGAATCCCCAACATCCATTTTGGTTGTTACAGCTTCCACAAAGCACCGTGTAGATTGTGATTCCAACACAGCGTGGCCATGTGCCTGTGACCACCAAACCTGTGACCACCAAACCTGTGACTGTGACCACTAAACCTGTGGCTACCAAACCTGTGCACGGCTGCTCAGCCGAGCACAAAATCTGGCTCTTTAGTTGGCCGAGCAGCGTCTAGCATCTTGGGTCAAAAATTTTTTAATGCCAGACTTTCCCACCGCACTCTGCGCTGACCGGTGCATTTGCCGCGGTATTTCTGGCCCCGCGCGCCAAACTGGGACACTGCCTTCTTTGTTTCACTCGGCCCCGCGGCCCCCGCCCCACTTTTCCCACCTTTTCACAGCATCCACACATTTCCTGCAGCGATTACAGAAAGTTGAATTATTGCTATTCCTGGTTGTATTACTGGAGTGCAGTTTGATTTGATTTACACACTTTCATTATTTTATCAACATCATCGTTTCATTTATTTTTTTTTTCTCTTAAAAATCTTCGTCTTTCTCGTGGAATGAAGGGCATGGCAGTGCCATAAGCCGACAGACACTCGCCCCGCTCTCCATCCCCCTGCTGCTCACTCTCACCATGCTACAGTGTGTTCATTTAAACGTTTAAAGGTAAGCTGATCTGCATGCAGACATGCTAAATGTTCTGTGTGAATTGATGATGTTATTGTGATAAACGCCTGTTTTCTTAGAGAGGGATTTAAACAACGATTTTTGCGATCATGTTTCTGCTTATCCTTCTCTTCTCTTTCTTCATTTATGTTTCAGCCGTTGCCGCAACAACCGCTATGTAAGAAAACATATTGTGTTTGGAGTCAATGGAAAGCTTATTTTGTGTTCTTTTTAGAAAACCACTTCTTTTGTCGTTATTTCTGATCCATCCGAGGAGATGATGCGCGAAAGAAACAAAGCAGATTTACCGCCGAACAAGCGTACAGCAAGTGCCACTGGCGCGGCCTGTTTGTCAGCCGCGTTTATTTATATCCATGCCCTACTTCCTGGGTTCACGAACTTACGCTGGGCCAACTAAAGTGCCAGCACTGAACACCCGTGTGTGACTGTGACCACCAAACCTGTGCACTGTGTGTTGCAGGACGGTGTGGGGTTGACAGCCATCAACGACAGTTTCTTCCTGGAGTCGGCGGTCTTCCAGATCCTGCGCAAACACTTTGGGGACCAGCCCTACTACCTGCATCTAGTGGAGCTGTTCCATGATGTAGGTATCGGGGGGATGGGGGACCAGGGGGCGAGGGGGTGGCACTGCGTCATTGGGATGATTTGAGAGTGTGTGTGTAAGAGAAAATTGTGAACACCAGAGTACAGATTTTACCTGCAGATTTATCAGGTGTCTGTGAATGAAGAGTATGTGGGTGGTGTCCAAAGTATGTCAAATCAGAACAGGCACCACCGAACACCCAACTGAAGTGACTCGGCAGCAGTGCAGGGTCTCCTTTGGTGTGTGGCCTCCTGGTGACCTAACATAGATGGTTCTCTGTAAACTACTGATGCTGGGACTGTGACAGATGAACCCAGGAGTGGCTGTGTATGGGGGACTCGGAATGAGCAGTGTGGGAGTGATGCCGCTGAAAAATAAAATGAAATGAAAATTAAAAAAAAAAAACCGGTGGTTGTGGTGTTGCAGACGATCATGCAGACAGTGGTGGGTCAATGTCTGGACCTGACAACAGCACCCCCAGAGGGCAAAGTGGACTTCACCAAGTTCACAGAGGAAACCTACGCTGCCATCGTCAAGTGGAAGACAGCCTTCTACTCCTTCTACCTTCCTGTGGCTTTAGCCATGTACATGGTGAGTGTGAGTGACTGTGGTATGTACATGGTGAGTGTGATTGACTGTGGCCTTGTACATGGTGCGTGTGAGTGTCTTTGGCCATGTACATGGTGAGTGTGAGTGACTGTGGTGTGTACATGGTGCGTGTGAGTGTCTTTGGCCATGTACATAGTGAGTGTGAGTGACTGTGGTATGTACATGGTGCGTGTGAGTGTCTTTGGTCATGTACATGGTGAGTGTGAGTGACTGTGGTATGTACATGGTGCGTGTGAGTGTCTTTGGCCATGTACATGGTGAGTGTGAGTGACTGTGGCCTTGTACATGGTGCGTGTGAGTGTCTTTGGCCATGTACATGGTGAGTGTGAGTGACTGTGGTATGTACATGGTGCGTGTGAGTGTCTTTGGCCATGTACATGGTGAGTGTGAGTGACTGTGGTATGTACATGGTGCGTGTGAGTGTCTTTGGCCATGTACATGGTGAGTGTGAGTGACTGTGGCCATGTACATGGTGAGTGTGAGTGACTGTGGTATGTACATGGTGAGTGTGAGTGACTGTGGTATGTACATGGTGAGTGTGAGTGACTGTGGCCATGTACATGGTGAGTGTGAGTGACTGTGGCCATGTACATGGTGAGTGTGAGTGACTGGCCATGTACATGGTGAGTGTGACTGTCTGTGGCCATGTACATGGTGAGTGTGAGTGACTGTGGCCATGTACATGGTGAGTGTGAGTGACTGTGGCCATGTACATGGTGAGTGTGAGTGACTGTGGTATGTACATGGTGAGTGTGAGTGACTGTGGCCATGTACATGGTGAGTGTGAGTGACTGTGGCCATGTACATGGTGAGTGTGAGTGACTGTGGCCATGTGCATGGTGAGTGTGAGTGACTGTGGTATGTACATGGTGAGTGTGAGTGACTGTGGCCATGTACATGGTGAGTGTGAGTGACTGTGGCCATGTACATGGTGAGTGTGAGTGACTGGTATGTACATGGTGAGTATGAGTGACTGTGATATGTACATGGTGAGTGTGAGTGACTGTGGCCATGTACATGGTGAGTGTGAGTGACTGGTATGTACATGGTGAGTGTGAGTGACTGTGGCCATGTACATGGTGAGTGTGAGTGACTGTGGTATGTACATGGTGAGTGTGAGTGACTGTGGTATGTACATGGTGAGTGTGAGTGACTGTGGCCATGTACATGGTGAGTGTGAGTGACTGTGGCCATGTACATGGTGAGTGTGAGTGACTGTGGCCATGTACATGGTGAGTGTGAGTGACTGTGGCCATGTACATGGTGAGTATGAGTGACTGTGCCATGTACATGGTGAGTGTGAGTGACTGGTATGTACATGGTGAGTGTGAGTGACTGGTATGTACATGGTGAGTGTGAGTGACTGGTATGTACATGGTGAGTGTGAGTGACTGGCCATGTACATGGTGAGTGTGAGTGACTGTGGCCATGTACATGGTGAGTGTGAGTGACTGGCCATGTACATGGTGAGTGTGAGTGACTGTGGCCATGTACATGGTGAGTGTGAGTGACTGTGGCCATGTACATGGTGAGTATGAGTGACTGTGATATGTACATGGTGAGTGTGAGTGACTGTGGCCATGTACATGGTGAGTGTGAGTGACTGGTATGTACATGGTGAGTGTGAGTGACTGGTATGTACATGGTGAGTGTGAGTGACTGGCCATGTACATGGTGAGTGTGAGTGACTGTGGCCATGTACATGGTGAGTGTGAGTGACTGGCCATGTACATGGTGAGTGTGAGTGACTGTGGCCATGTACATGGTGAGTGTGAGTGACTGGTATGTACATGGTGAGTGTGAGTGACTGTGGCCATGTACATGGTGAGTGTGAGTGACTGTGGCCATGTACATGGTGAGTGTGAGTGACTGTGGTATGTACATGGTGAGTGTGAGTGACTGGCCATGTACATATGGTGAGTGTGAGTGACTGGTATGTACATGGTGAGTGTGAGTGACTTTGGCCATGTACATACTGAGTGTGAGTGACTTTGGCCATGTACATACTGAGTGTGAGTATCTGGCCATGTACATGGTGAGTGTGTGTCTGGCCATGTACATGGTGAGTGTGAGTGACTGTGGTCTTGTACATGGTGAGTGCGAGTGACTGTGGTATGTACATGGTGATTATAGATACATAGTGAGAGACTGAATTTTTATTTTACTTATAAATTAGAAAACGATAATTTGTTTTTCATCAGATTTTCTCCAGTGTCAGCAATGTTTTATCCTGTTTTCAGGCTGGCATCAGCGATGAGGCTTCCCACAGCAGTGCTAAAACCATTCTGCTTCAGATGGGCCACTTCTTCCAGGTGCAGGTCAGTGCTGCCCAGTTCAAGCTGTTTCGGTGTGTGGGAGTGTGGGAGTGTGGGTGTGACTGGTGACAAGGGACTTGTGTGTGTTGGTGCACACCCCCACTTTGTGTGTGTGTATCAGTTTACATCATCATTCTGCGCTGACGGTTATACTGAAGATTGGGGTAGCAGGAATGTAGGAAGAAGCTTTTCCTTTTCCTTGCTGGTGTTTAGATAGTCTAGTGTTCACTGATATCAGGTTGTGTAACATTGCTTTATCATTATCTGCTTTTCTTTTTCATTTTATTTCTTTCTCCTCTGCCCCCATTTTAAAAAAATTATTATTTTTTTTATGTAAATAAACCACACCATGCAATGCTGGTCAGTGTGACTGTAGATAGTCAAGATATGTTTACCTGGTAGATTGCAGATGGAAGACTCTCTCTTGTATATATCTGATGTTATATTCTGATGGAACGCAAATGGCAAATGTTGTATATCTTGTATCTGATGTTGCAGTCTGATAGAATGTAAATGACACACTATATCTTGTATCTGATGTTGCAGTCTGATCGAATGCATCTTGTTTAACTTGAATTAGATGTACTCTGAAAAAAATACAAATGACCCATTGTATCTTGTATCTGATGTTGTACTCTGACAGAACACACATGACACACTGTATGTTGTACTCTGACAGAACACACATGACACACTGTATGATGTACTCTGACAGAACACACATGACACACTGTATGTTGTACTCTGACAGAACACACATGACACACTGTATGATGTTGTACTCTGACAGAATGCACATGACACACTGTATGTTGTACTCTGACAGAATGCACATGGCACACTGTATGATGTGTGTGGTGTATCTGATGTACTCTGACAGAACATAGAATTCACATGGCACACTGTATGATGTGTGGTGTATCTGACGTCGTTCTCTGACAGAACACACATGACACACTGTATGATGTGTGTGGTGTATCTGACGTTGTACTCTGACAGAATGTAAAATTCACATGACACTGTATGATGTGTGTGGTGTATCTGACAGAACATAGAATTCACATGACACTGTATGATGTGTGTGGTTTATCTGACAGAACATAGAATTCACATGACACAGTGTATGATGTGTGTGGTTTATCTGACAGAACACACTGTATGATGTGTGTGGTGTATCTGACAGAACATAGAATTCACATGACACTGTATGTTGTGTGTGGTGTATCTGACGTTCTCCAACAGAAGATGCATGACACACTGTATGATGTGTGTGGTGTATCCGACGTTCTCCAACAGAACATGCATGGCACACTGTATGATGCGTGTGGTGTATCTGACGTTCTCCAACAGAACATGCATGGCACACTGTATGATGCGTGTGGTGTATCTGACGTTCTCCAACAGAACATGCATGGCACACTGTATGTTGTGTGTGGTGTATCTGACGTTCTCCAACAGAAGATGCATGACACACTGTATGATGTGTGTGGTGTATCTGACAGAATGTAGAATTCACATGACACACTGTATGATGTGTGTGGTGTATCTGACGACATGTCCTCTTCCACAGGACGATTACCTGGACTGTTTTGGAAAGCCGGAAGTGATCGGCAAGATTGGCACGGACATTCAGGACAACAAGTGTGGCTGGCTGGTGGTTCAAGCACTGCAAAGAGCATCCCCTGAACAGCGGCAGGTGCTACAGGTATGATGGCCCACTGCACCAGGTGGATTTCCAGCTTTTGTCACATTTTGGTGATCAGGTTACAGGTTGAACAGCGGCAGGTGCTACAGGTATGATGGCCCACTGCACCAGGTGGATTTCCAGCTTTTGTCACATTTTGGTGATCAGGTTACAGGTTGAAGAGTGGTTTTAGATGTTTCCAAAAGTTTCAGCCAGCACAAAGCCAGTGTTTGATCGACTCGTGGCAAATTGAACAGACTGAAGAGAAAATGCTTTGTTGAAATTTTGTGTATGTGGCAAATGTTAATTTTGTTACTGAAGAAGATCACCAGTTTTTCCTGTTTCAGTTGTGATCCAAGTGTCTCCAAATGTAATCACCGGTCATTGAATTGTAGGGCATGTCCCTGATCTGAACCTGTTGCAGCTGAAAAAGTCATCAGTTTACATTCTGAGAAAGACTGCAGGTGGTGGTGGTGGTTTCACTGAAAAGTGTGAAAGATAGTCCAGTGTGTTCCTGTATCAGTTGTAGCATCTGATGACATGATGTATGGTGATTGACAGGAGAACTACGGACAGCACGAGGAGAGGAGGGTGGAGAGAGTGAAGACACTGTACCGTGACATGGACCTGCCCCAGGTGTTTGCAGACTACGAGGAGTCCAGCTTCCAGCAACTGATGGCGCTCATCAACTCCTCCTCTGGCGCTCTGCCTCCTGCTGTCTTCGTCAACTTCGCTCAGAAAATCTACAAGCGAGAGAAGTGAGGGGATGTTGGGAGGTCGTGGGGGTTAGGGGGGCAGGTGGAGAGTGGAAGAGACGGAAAGTGTTGTGTGTGTGACAGCGGTCAGAAGAGAACCGTTGACACATGTGGTCGCTGTGAGAAGACACTGTTGACATGTGCGACCACACAAGAGTGCATGGATCAGTGCATCATGAGGGTGTTGGCGTACATAACAGTGCGAGGTGGCAGGAGGGATGTGGTGCGGGAAACATGTGACCCGACTGGTCCACAGCTCTGGTACTGATGTCGCTACAGGCCTGACGATGACTGTGTCATTTGGGGGCTGAACTGATGCCTGTGGAAGTGGATGTCCACATCATCTCTTCTCTCGTTCCCGTGTGAAGGTAGGTACTGAAGCCCATTTCTCTCACTGGATTGGTCACCCACCTAATCAAAGCTGTGCAATCTCTTGTCAATGTTACTGATGTTTTCTGTTATAAAGGGATGTGATGGATGTTTTTCAGTCACATACCCACATTATTTGGCCACACTTGGCTACCCTTTCTATGAGGGGTTGAAAGGCATAATTTTATCTTAATTGTCTGACATTTTTTAGCTTCATAGTTTGCACTGTAGTTGTGGAAATGAGCATAGTGTTACACTATAACTTAGTGGTTCTTTTTCAGTCAGATCTCTAACACCCGTACTTAGTCTGTGGTGTTGACGTCCATCTTCAAGAGAAACCTTTTTATTTTTTTTTTAATCCACCAGTTAGAAATTACTCTTTCAGGGATAGTTAAGCTACATGCTGTGATAAATGATTATTTGCTTAAAGATTTGAAGATGGATTGTTGTGGGATGTAGACATTGTAAGACAACAGTACCAGTTTCACTTTCTCAAGGAGGCGTCACTGCGTCGTCACTGCGTTCGGACAAATCCATACACGCTACACCACATCTGTTGAGCAGATGCCTGACCAGCAGCATAACCCAACGCGCTTAGTCAGGCCTTGAGTGCATGCTTACATATTTGTGTACCTATGAAAGTGGATTTCATTTTACGTAATTTCGCCAGAGGACAACACTCTCGTTGCCATGGGTTCTTTTTCAGTGCGCGCTGCACACGGGACCTCGGTTTATCGTCTCATCCGAAAGACTAGACGCTCAGTTTGATTTTCCAGTCAAACTTAGGAGAAAGGGCGAGAGCGGGATTCGAACCCACACCCTCACGGACTCTCTGTATTGGCAGCTGAGCGTCTTAACCATTCTGCCATACCTACAAAACAAAAAGCTAGCATGCAGACAGTGTGGGAGTGTGTTGTATTGTTGTGCGAACCAGGAATGGTGACATTTCCTGATGTGGAAACTGTCGGTGGTTTTGACCCATCTTTAGCTGGGCTTACCGCTAAACAGAACAGGGAGTTTTATGGAGTGTGCAGCATTGAGGTGGTATTCTTTTGTGGATGGAATCATGGAACTCAGTCCTTGTTTTTATGATGTAACTTGCATTCTTAAAATAGTTGTTGCATGTGCTTTCATATGTTTGGTTTTTGCTAGCAGATTTTTTATTATTGTGCAGTTTGTCAGATGGTTATTCAAATATAGTGATAGGAATCTCACACTGCATGAGGTGTTTATGTGCTCTAACCAGCATGACTTTGATTTTTAACTGCTTTGGTGATATTGACATGCTGGTCAGTAATTGATTCATAAATTTAAAAGATATTCCAGATTAGTACACCAACCTGTTAGAACAGATGGATTAGATACCATGATTTATATAGTATGAATAAATAAACGGCATATATTTTAAAAAAGTGAAAGATAGGGGCTTTTTTTTTTTTTTTGGATTGTACCTTGCATAAAAAAAAAAAAGACTGCACTCCAGTTTGATTTGGTGCTCTTCTCTATATAATAAGACAGTATAAAGTTTATATACATAATTTATATAGTCTTTACATAGTTGCTGACCTTGCAATCAAAATGATTCAACAAATTTGAAACAAACATAAAACTTTGTGGTGTTAGTGAAGTGCAAGTCCCATTTCACTGTCCATTTCAGGGAGTCATTCTGGTGATGTCAGTGTAGTGTTAGGTCCCCTTTTCACTGTCCATTTCAGGGGGGAGTCATTCTGGTGATGTCAGTGTAGTGTTAGGTCCCCTTTTCACCGTCCAGTTTTATTAATCTTCATGTTTCTGAAGTCTGTTAGTTCCTCGTCATATCGCATGCAAATGGATGTCATTGCATTCTTCCGGAAAGTAAATTCTTTGCTTTTGGAAGGTATACTACGTTATCTTAAAAACCAAAAAAATTTGAACAGTACATGCCATATGTTGAGAAGTTTTACAGAACAGAATGTTTTTCAAGATTGTCATTGTTGAACCACAAAACAATGAATTTGTTCCGTTGAAACAAGTGACAACATTGGCTTATAATTTGAAGGAGTGGGTGGTTTGGTTGATGTATGTGTACAGGGAAAGTAATGAAGAAAAATAATAAAAATTAAATACAAAAATGTTTTATGGTGAAGAACTACTTGGAGATTTGTGGAGAGGTGAATGAGTGTGTGTGCAGTCCGATATTGGCTTCACTTTCAAAATTGAACCACACCCCATCAAGCACGTTACTGGTCATTAAAATTAAAAAAAAAAAAAAAAAAAAAAAAAAAAAAAAAAAAAAAAAAAAAAAAAAAATACTCAAACTGAATAGGATTTAAAAGCATCAAGAATAAACCACCAAAAAACTGGTTATACAAATAATCTGATAAAGTAATGTACACATATCCACACACAAAGCTGGCCTTCAATCTGTCTTCATATAAAATGTGAAATTTGCAATAAATTACTTTGTAAAAACTGGTATAATTTACAGAAAACTTGACTGCAAACACTGTCAATATAGATAAAACAGTCTCATAAAATCTCATAAAACAGTCTCAAAAAAAAAACAACAAAGTAACGATGTTAACCCATCACCTCTGAGATCACTATCTGTACATGAAATATGAGCAGTGTTTAAAAGCAACATGTGTACACCTCGCCACAAATGGAACAAACAATGCCCAAGTGAGTTCACCCACTTAAAACAGGTCATCTATCCTCACTTGAAAATGCTATCCACATTCCACTTTTTTTTGGGGGGCGGGGGGGGGCTTTACAATAATTTTTTTTTTTTTTTTTAAGAATCAGAAGTGGGTTATTTAAAATGCATGTGTCTATATTTTTAAAAAAAAAACCCAACATATTTAAAAAAAATCTTTCAGCCTAAAACTGAATTCTTGTAGTAAAATATAAATGTACAACTTCAGGAGATAACTAGCCTGTGGTTAATATCCCCAACATTTCCCTCCTTGCTTCACCAATCCATGGAAAGGGACCAGTGGGTATGGGAAAGACCCAGTGGGTACATGGGTACATCACCCTGGGTACACCCCCCTCATCATTGCACATTGACAGGTGAACACACAATTGTGCTGCACTGTGTACACAGTGTGGAGAACACAACAAACTTCTCTCGTTAACTTCAAAGGATAATTTAACATTCATTAAAAATCACATTTAAAAAAAAATCATAGAAAGCTGTCTCTGTCTTCGACCTATTCCAGACTTGATGAGAGAATTACCTACCCCTTATTGCTGATTTCTGTTTCTGCAGGTGATATATCATAACATGCCCAATTACCTACCCCTTCATGCCGATTTCTGATTTCATGGTTAGAAATAAAGTCACATGCCCAATTACCTACCCTTAATGCTGATATCTGATTTAATGGTTAGAAATAATGTCACATGCCAAATTACCTACCCTTAATGCTGATATCTGATTTAATGGTTAAAAATAATGTCACATGCCAAATTCCTACCCTTAATGCTGATATCTGATTTAATGATTAGAAATAATGTCACATGCCAAATTACCTACCCCTTAATGCTGATATCTGATTTAATGGTTAGAAATAATGTCACATGCCAAATTACCTACCCCTTAATGCTGATTTCTATTTTCATAGGTAGAATACCATCACACACCCAGGTACCTACCCTGTAATGCTGATATCCGTTTCCATGGGTGGAATAACATCACATGCCAAATGACCTTCCCCTTGATGCGGATTTCTTTTCCCACGGATGGAATATCATCACATGCCAAATTACCTCCCCTTAAATGCTGATTTCTGTTAATTACTTCCCCTTAATGCTGATGTCCATTTCCACCCGTGGAATATCAAATGCCAAATTACCTCCCCTTAAATGCCGATTTCTGTTTCCATGGGTGGAATATCACAGTTCAGAACCCCATCAGGGCCCCATGCTCTGCCTCAGCACCCGACGCAGGATCTTGCCGCTCGGGTTCTTTGGGATGCTGTCCACCACCCTCACCCCTCCTCGCAGCCGTTTGTGGGGGGCCACTTTACCTGGGACACCACCACCACAACATACCTGAGTGATTTCATCACGGACACCACACCAACAACATAGCTGAGTGATTTCATCACGGACACCACAACAACAACATAGCTGAGTGATTTCATCACGGACACCACAACAACAACATAGCTGAGTGATTTCATCACGGACACCACACCAACAACATAGCTGAGTGATTTCATCACGGACACCACACCAACAACATAGCCGAGTGATTTCATCACGGACACCACACCAACAACATAGCTGAGTGGTTTCATCACGGACACCAACAACATAGCTGAGTGATTTCATCACGGACACCACAACATAGCTGAGTGATTTCATCACGGACACCACCACAACAACATAGCTGAGTGATTTCATCACGGACACCACACCAACAACATAGCTGAGTGATTTCATCACGGACACCACAACAACATAGCTGAGTGATTTCATCACGGACACCACACCAACAACATAGCTGAGTGATTTCATCACAGACACCACACCAACAACATAGCTGAGTGATTTCATCACGGACACCACACCAACAACATAGCTGAGTGATTTCATCACAGACACCACAACATAGCTGAGTGATTTCATCACGGACACCACACCAACAACATAGCTGAGTGATTTCATCACGGACACCACACCAACAACATAGCTGAGTGATTTCATCACGGACACCACACCAACAACATAGCTGAGTGATTTCATCACGGACACCACACCAACAACATAGCCGAGTGATTTCATCACGGACACCACACCAACAACATAGCCGAGTGATTTCATCACGGACACCACACCAACAACATAGCTGAGTGATTTCATCACGGACACCACACCAACAACATAGCTGAGTGATTTCATCACGGACACCACAACATAGCTGAGTGATTTCATCACGGACACCACAACATGATCTGACAAAGTAAAGGAGATTTCCACATGCCTTTTTTTTTTTTTACCCCTAAAAAGCTCAGACTGAAAACAATACACATTGTCAGTGATTCTGTGACGAGACTGCACACAAACGAACTGGATGTAGAATCTAACTTAGCCAACAAGAGATGCTGGGTCTGGTCTTGGTGCTTGTTAAGAATCTTGTTTCTTAAGGAAGCATCACTTTGGATAAATCCGTATTTGCTACACCACATCTGCTAGGCAGATGTCTGGCAGCGATATAAACTGACATGCTTGTCAGGCCTCAAGTGCAGGCATACATTTGTGAACCAACTAGAGTGGATTCCTTCTACAGAATTTTACCAGAGACTCTCAGTGCCATGGGTTCTTTTCCAATGCATTAAGTGCGTGCTGCACACAGGACTTCGGTTTATCAGTTTCAGTTTTCAGTTTCAGTAGCTCAAGGAGGCGTCACTGCGTTCGGACAAATCCATATACGCTACACCACATCTGCCAAGCAGATGCCTGACCAGCGGCATAACCCAACGTGCTTAGTCAGGCCTTGAGAAAAAAGAAAAAAAAGTAAATAAATAATAGATAAATACATAAAAAAAAGAACTACTACTACTAATAATAATATGCATAAGGCGCAAAAACTTGATTAAGTGAACTATACGCATACAAAAAATAAATAATAATTAAAAAAAAATTATAAAAAATATGAATGACTAGATGCTCAGTTGATTTTCCAGTCAAACTTGGAAGAAAGGGCAAGACTGTGAATCAAATCCAGACCTTCACAACAAACAGTAAGTAGTGGTGACTCTCTCCATTCACAAGGTACACAAATTCGAGTCAATGCTGCTTATGCTGCCGATTCAGCCAGCACACAGGTAAACAACAGGTACACTGGAACAAACCCAGACCCTCACAGACAACGTATTGGCAGATAAACCACTCTTCCACCTCCCTCCTATAATATCACAGTCCACTCACTGTGCAAGAACTGGATGACGTCCTCCTGGCAGAAGGTGGCGCCCGCCTTTGGCACGACGAAAGCTGTGGGCAGTTCTCCGGCCTCCTGGTCAGCAATGCCCACCACGGCCACGTCCCCCACGGCTGGGTGGGTCAGCAGCAACGCCTCCAGTTCCGCTGGGGCCACCTGCACTCTCACAACAACAACGACAAGGATTAGCAAGGAGGCGGAGTCTTCAAGACACCTGCACTCTCACAACGACGACAAGGATTAGCAAGGAGGCGGAGTCTTCAAGAAACCTACACTTCACAGCCAACAAGGGTTAACTGGAGAGGTGAGGTCTTTAAGACACACGTGTGTGATATCCAATTAATCTAATAAAGGAATCATGAAGAAACAGCTAGGATTAACTAGAGAGGCTATGCCTTCAAGGCTCACTTGTGACACCCACTTAATCCAGTAAAGGAGTCATGAAAAAAACAAGGATTAACTGGAGAGCGGGGTCTTCAAGACTCACTTGTGACACCCACTTAATCCAGTAAAGGAGTCATGAAAAAACAAGGATTAACTGGAGAGCGGGGTCTTCAAGACTCACTTGTGATACCCACTTAATACCCAGTACAAGGAATCATGAAAAAACAAAAACAAAAAACTGCAAAACAGAAAAATCTGGCAAAAAAGACAACGATGTCATCTTGACCTTTGACTTTTAAATTTACAAAGTATTGATGTTCTAGCCAAAACAAATCACACTATGGTATACCACGTATGGTGAATAACAACTGGATGAAAAAGCAAAGTTCTGCCATACTTTTAACCTTGAACTTTGATCTTCAACCTCTGACCTTGTTTCATTACCAAGTATGCTAAAGATTATGCGGAAGAACTCTCTCTTGTCCCCATTAATGTTTTCCTATCAATAACATGTGCCAGATTGTGACCTTGACCATGATATACCCATAACACGAAGTTTGATTATATTTGGATGTCTCCATCAAGTGGGTTTTTTGTGTTCGTTTTTTTCCCTAATTTTCCAAATGATTACCATGACTTTTGACTTCTCACTCTTACTATTATCAAAAGGTCTTATTCATACCTAAGCTTGTGCCAACCTTGTTTGCTAAGACACTTACAGTAGCTGAGAAAATACACGCACAACCACACAACTTCCAAAATATGCACCAGTCCCGTCTTGTTCATGGAAATCCATTCACATTACATTCGTTGCCACAGCTTCATATATGTCTGGATAAGAAAGGATTTGGTACCGCTGGCACTAAAACCAGGTCCTGTTGTGGTCAGAGATGCCGCTGGTTGGGTTTCAATGATGGCTTGATGCTGCCAGTCTCTGGTGTCTCAGACACGAGGAAATTTGTAAAGTGGTAACTTCTAGTTTTATAGATAACTGTGGAGGTGGAGTATGTGGAGGAAGAGAAGCTATTGCCAATAAATGTCGAGGTCGAGTAGCCAGTAACTGTGGAGGAAGAGTAGCTAATAATTGTGGAAGAGTAGTCAACAATTGAGGAAAAGTAGCCAATAACTGGGGGTGGGGGTGGGGGGGGTGGGGAGAGAGTAGCAGTTCCATCCATGACAGCTGGATTGCATTGGGCTTCCTCCTTGTTCTACAGACTGAAGAATGGAACCCCCGGACTGGTCAGTGTCTGATCTATTGCCCCCTGTGGTCACCGCTCTCGGCTCTACCCTCTGAGGCAACACAAAATGGCTGTAGTCTTATGTAGAGTCGAGTCTCACTGGAGGTTTGTGATGGTGTCAACTTATGTTCACATACATATTGATCCATACTTTATGTTGTAGTTGTTGGGGTGGGTTCTATCTTCGATACAGCGTTTTCCACAAGTGGGTAAGGAAGAACAAGAGGGGGAGGAAAAGAGAATGAACACCTCACACAAGGTCGTTTTACAGAGGTTCTCTATTCTGATCTCTTCAGAATACAAAGGGTGAGAGTGCCTGACAGTGCGCAACAATGCGCGAACCTCTGCACAAAAAGTACATAAACTCCATTTCATAAAACATACAAAAAGTATTTATAAAACAATATAATAAATACTGTATAAACTATATTTGTAATGTACAGCATCAAAGCATTTTGACAATACAAATATAACACTTTATCATTTGGATGAATCGATCCATAGAAATTACAAAGACAATTGAGTAGAAATGAACAATAACCAAACAATCCCAGAAACGGATCACCTTTCATTCGTTTACTAAAATAGTGAAATTAAGTAATCCAATTCATAACTAGAATAAATGCAAAATGTTTTGACAAATAATGAAGAATCAAATACCTATAAATAATAATAGGAATAATAGGACCTAACGTTAATACCATAGATATCCTCACCTCCTCATCAGTGTGACAACAGGCCAAACATCGAAACACTAGGACCCGTCCGGTCCAACCGATTCTCACGCTCTGGCTTACAGTTGCTGTGACGGGATCAGCTAAGCTATCCAGAACTCTACTCACTGACACTGAGGAACGATGATCACAAAATCATATTCATAAGAAACACGCAATTGCTTCCCCTAGCATCACAAGCAACAACACGCAATTGCTTCCCCTAGCATCAGAAGCACCAACACGCAATTGCTTCCCCGAGCATCAGAAGCACCACCACGCAATTGCTTCCCCAAGCATCAGAAGCACCACCACGCAATTGCTTCCCCTAGCATCACAAGCAACAACACGCAATTGCTTCCCCTAGCATCACAAGCAACAACACGCACGCGCAATCTCAACCACACATTCATTCAAAGCGCCATAAAAATAAATGCTATTACACTTTATGTAACAAAAACAAGGGGAACCCCCCCCCCCCCCCAGCGTGTCCGTAAAAGAATGCATACTCCTCAAAGTTCAGATGAGATACAGAAGTGGCAACTCGGCTGTTTTTCGGTCTTCTCATGATCTCCGTGTTCGAATGCATGCTCAAAATGCTAAGTCTGTTTGGAAGGGAATAATCGACTGTGGGCTGACTTTGACCTTCATTGCTGTTGATTAATGACTGACACAGCACTAATCAACACAGAGTGATGGGAGTATCTCTGTACTGTATCTTACCTGCAAGACAGTAGCTTTGCACAAGAGAGTAAGCTTTGAGTAAGCTTTGCACAAGAGATTAGCTTTGCACAAGACAGTAGCTTTGCACAAGACTAGCTTTGCACAAGACAGTAAGCTTTGCACAAGAGATTAGCTTTGCACAAGACAGTAAGCTTTGCACAAGACAGTAAGCTTTGCACAAGACAGTAAGCTTTGCACAAGACAGTAGCTTTGCACAAGACAGTAGCTTTGCACGAGACAGTAAGCTTTGCAATGTAGTTTCCAGCAGCTCTCTCCATCAGGGTGGCAGCAAAACATACTTCTCCAATCTCATTTCACATGGAATCATGACAGGGGAGGTCGGACTGATCAGTGGTGGCGGCATGCATGAAGCAAACCGGAGGAGTTGGACAGTTCTGAGCTGACATGGGAGGAGGGGGGGGGGACCTGGAGAGAGGACTGACCTGGAATCCTTTGTACTTGATGAGTTCCTTGAGGCGGTCAGTGATGGTGAAGTACCCCTCCTCGTCATAGTGACCCAGGTCACCTGTCACACACACACACACACACACATGCATGCACGCAAATACACGCACATCACAGCTATCATTGGAATTACATGCAAGAAAAAAAAAGCAAACTATGTGAGTTTGAGTCCGATAGATCTTATGACCCTAGAAAGTGCTAATATTGAAGCAGGACCTTAGGTTCGTGGTCAGTGGTCAGGTGTTCTCTTGCTGGACGACAGCCCCAGGTCAGTGGCTGAAGGATGCCGCCAGTGACAGCGCAACAGCCGAATGGTTAAAGCGCTGGATTTTCAATCTGAGGGTCTCAGGTTCGAATCTCGATAACAGTGCCTGGTGGGTAAAGGATGGAGATTTTTCCGATCTCCCAGGTCAACATATGTGCAGACCTGCTAGTGCCTGAACCACCTTCATGTGTGTACGCACACAAAAGATAAATATGAACGTTAAAGATCCTGTAATCTATGTCAGCATTCGGTGGGTTATGTAAACAAGAACATCCTCAGCATGCACACTCCCGAAAACAGAGTATGGCTGCCTACATGACGGGGTAAATAAAGAAAATTGTCATTCACGTAAACTGTTACATATCTGTTGGCCTATGTGTGTGCGTGACTGAAACCTGATTGAATGACACAGGAAACGAATGACGAGCGCCCAGTGGCAGCCGTCAGTTGGATCTACCCAGGTAGGCAGCCTGTTGTGCAAATGACACCGTGTTTGTAAAGCGCTTGGACCTTGGTCTTTGACTGAGGATAGGTGTTATGTAAGTATCCATATCCTCTTCTTATCAGTGCAGTATCAACAGCTGTGCAGTTTAAGCTGCTTTGAACATGACCCAAAAAATGTGGCTTGCTTCCCGCGGTACACCCTCTTATACCATTGCATGGAATGTTGAAAACAAATCTGCAGACAAGCCTATCGATATTGGGAGTGATGGGGTGATGTTGATATATATTACCTGTGATGGGTTCTACTTTACCCGTGACATTTATTACTTGTGATGTGCTGATTTATGTTACCTGTGATGTGTTGCTCGACATTACCTGTGATGTGTTATTCTGCATTACCTGTAAGGTGTTGTTCTTAATTACCTTGATATGTTGTTGACATTACCTGTTGTACATTACCTGTGAGGTGTTGTTGTACATTACCTGTGAGGTGTTGTACATTACCTGTGAGGTGCTGTTCCTTACCTGTACCTTACCAATGATGTGCTGTCCCTTACCTGTCCCTTACCTGTACCTTACCAATGAGGTGCTGTCCCTTACCTGTACCTTACCAATGATGTGCTGTACCTTACCTGTACCTTACCAATGAGGTGCTGTACCTTACCTGTACCTTACCAATGATGTGCTGTACCTTACCTGTACCTTACCAATGATGTGCTGTCCCTTACCTGTACCTTACCAATGATGTGCTGTCCCTTACCTGTACCTTACCAATGATGTGCTGTCCCTTACCTGTACCTTACCAATGAGGTGCTGTACCTTACCAATGAGGTGCTGTCCCTTACCTGTACCTTACCAATGAGGTGCTGTCCCTTACCTGTACCTTACCAATGATGTGCTGTCCCTTACCTGTACCTTACCAATGATGTGCTGTCCCTTACCTGTACGCAGCCAGCCGTCCACAATGGTGTCCTGAGTGGCCTGGGGGTTGTTGAAGTATCCCTTCATCACCTGAGGTCCTCGCACGTACAGCTCGCCTGTCTGACCAGCGCCCAGCGCCTCCCCCGTGTTCTCGTCCACGATCTGGGACACAGCCAGTCAGGGGTCACAGGTACACTGAGGTACACTGAGAGACACAGAGGTACACTGAGAGACACAGAGGTACACTGAGAGACAGAGGTACACTGAGGGACACTGAGAGACACTGAGGTACACTGAGAGACAGAGGTACACTGAGGGACACTGAGAGACACTGAGAGACACTGAGGTACACTGAGAGACAGAGGTACACTGAGGTACACAGAGACACAGAGGTACACTGAGAGACACAGAGGTACACTGAGAGACACAGAGGTACACTGAGGTACACTGAGAGACACAGAGAGACACAGAGGTACACTGAGAGACACAGAGGTACACTGAGAGACACTGAGGTACACAGAGGTACACAGAGACACAGAGGTACACAGAGACACAGAGGTACACTGAGAGACACAGAGGTACACTGAGAGACACAGAGAGACACAGAGGTACACTGAGAGACACTGAGGTACACAGAGGTACACTGAGGTACACAGAGACACAGAGGTACACAGAGAGACACTGAGGTACACTGAGAGACACTGAGGTACACTAAGAGACACAGAGGTACACAGAGACACAGAGGTACACTGAGACACTGAGGTACACAGAGAGACAGAGGTACACAGAGAAACAGAGGTACACTGAGAGACACAGAGGTACACAGAGACACAGAGATACACTGAGAGAGACTGAGGTACACACAGAGACAGAGGTACACTGAGAGACACAGAGGTACACTGAGAGACACAGAGGCACACTGAGAGACACAGAGGTACACAGTGACACTGAGGTACACAGAGACACTGAGGTACACAGAGAGACACAGAGACAGAGACACTGAGAGACACAGAGACACAGAGGTACACTGAGAGACACAGAGGTACACTGAGAGACACCGAGGTACACAGAGACACTGAGGTACACAGAGACACAGAGGTACACAGAGAGACACAGAGAGACACTGAGAGACACAGAGAGACACTGAGAGACACAGAGGTACACTGAGAGACACTGAAGTACACTGAGAGACACAGAGGTACACTGAGGTACACTGAGAGACACAGAGGTACACTGAGAGACACAGAGGTACACTGAGAGACACAGAGGTACACTGAGGTACACTGAGAGACACTGAGGTACACTGAGAGACACTGAGAGACACAGAGAGACACAGAGGTACACTGAGAGACACAGAGGTACACTGAGAGACACAGAGGTACACTGAGAGACACAGAGGTACACTGAGAGACACAGAGACACTGAGAGACACTGAGAGACACAGAGGTACACTGAGACACTGAGGTACACAGAGAGACTGAGGTACACTGAGAGACACTGAGGTACACTGAGAGACACAGAGGTACACTGAGAGACACAGAGGTACACTGAGAGACACTGAGGTACACTGAGAGACACCGAGGTACACTGAGAGACACTGAGGTACACTGAGGTACACTGAGAGACACCGAGGTACACCGAGAGACACCGAGGTACACTGAGAGACACCGAGGTACACTGAGAGACACTGAGGTACACAGAGGTACACTGAGAGACACCGAGGTACACTGAGAGACACTGAGGTACACTGAGGTACACTGAGAGACACAGAGGTACACTGAGAGACACAGAGGTACACTGAGAGACACAGAGGTACACAGAGAGACACTGAGGTATGACAATCAGAATCAATTTATTCACTGAGACCTAAGCCCCATTTGAAGGGATGTGAACAACACTATTTTGAAATGGGCCTCAGT
>NC_134885.1:1724173-1729173 GCF_041734735.1 Babylonia areolata | reverse complement strand
ATTGTGATAACGTTTCATGAAGTGCTGAACACAGTGCTGGAAAATTGTACTCCAGGAAACTTTCATTGTCATTATTATCATCGTAATTATTGCCTGTCATATGACACTACAGGAAAGTTTCATCATTATCATTATCGTCATTACTATAATATAACAGGAAAAATTTATTATCATTATAATCGCCATTATGACTCACTCGGCTTATATCACAGATTGACAAAAGTTTACATTTGGGCCAACAGCAAAGTGAGAGCTGTATTATCAATGGTTTCTCCAGTCAATGGGAAACCATTTACAGCTTAGTCTTTTTGTGAAGGACCATGACTCTCAAACTAGGAGGCAAAATTGCACTGGCTCTTAGTTTTACAGCCCTGTGGGCTAGTTGGCCTTTGGGAACCATCCCAGCGCCGACTGTTCTAAAACCCTCTTGGCCGAGAGAGTGGGGATGTAACTTGGGCAAGACACTCTCCACTATAATCAAATTCTAGCCCAAATAGTCGGAACAGCAGTTGCCTCCTCTGCTGTTCTGATGGTCATAGGCGGACACGACTGACTATCATATATAATTGGCTGTCACATCATTATGTCAATGTTCTCGGTAAATCTACTCTCCGAGGAAATTCAGTCTGGACACATACTTTTAATCGTATCTTCAACCAGCAGAGCTGAAGACGGAGTTGCCTTGGGGTCTTAATGACCTAATCAAGCACGCTGTCTCATTTTTTCCATGCCTGTAGGGAATGCAGGGACAAACATAACAGGTTAACGTGAACACGCAGATCTGGAGAAAACGGCTACATGTTGCGGTATGCCAGAGGCGATGGCAACGCCTCCTTTACCAAGGACTTTAAAAGAATTTATTGAATAATCGAGATATACCAATACGATACGATTCAAACTGCGTTATCACCTTCAATACCGTAATCGATTTAGGACGAAAGAACAAAAACAACGACAACAACAACAACATACGTTTAGATAACTTTTTAACACCATTGGTAGTCACGCTTTAGTGCTGTAAGTATACTTATTCCCGAAACGAATATGCTCTGTACGAACCTGCCAACATACTTTTCTCTGAAGCTTTACACTTTTAAATATAGAAAACAGTTGAACTTTTTTTTTTTTTTTTTTTTTTTTAACAGGATAAAGTATCACATGTGAGTATTAAAGGCCTTGCCTCTCTTGTTTTTCCTTTGTATTAATTCAGCCAAATTGTGTTACTAAACTGTCAGCATAAACCTGTGTTTCAGCAAGTGATGGCTTTATTTCATTTTCCATGCTAATTATGAAACAGCTTGTTTCAGAAATAACATTTAGCTATGACTGAGTTGAATTGTCCGTGTTCATCATGACACAGCAATCATTAGCTCATATCGCTTTTCATTCTCTCTCTCTCTCTCTCTTTCTTCCTCGCTCCCTCACGCACACACACACACACACGCACACACACACACACACACTATATATATATATATATATATATATATATATATACACATCGATAGATAGATGAATCTCTCTCTCTCTCTCATGAAAAAGACAAATGATATGATGTAGATATCCATGCGGGGTGTGTGTGTGTGTGTGTGTGTGTGTGTGTGTGTGTGTGTGTGTGTGTGTGTGTGTGTGTGTGTGTGTGATTTGGGGTTGGAGGTAGTGGTAAAAGGGGATACAAAGACAAAAAAAAAAAAAAAACCCCAAAAACAATAAACAATTCTTTTAAAAAAAAAATGGGATAAACTAAAACAATCGAAACAATTCGTGAATATCTGTGTAACGGCAATTGACAAAAGAAAAAAGAAAAAAGAAATCAATAAAATCCAATATCGGAAGATCGCATCACAGAAACACCCCTACTGGACAATATAACAGGGATTCGGCAAGTTCAGTCAACAGTAATTCGTTGGACATTATTTCTTTTATGTTTTGTTCTGAAAATGTTCTAAATTTTCACTTTGAGTGATATCAGACGTGTGCGTGTGTGTGTGTGTGTGTGTGTGTGTGTGTGTGTGTGTGTGTGTGTGTGTGTGCGTGCGTGTGTGCGTGTGTGCTGCACACGGAAAACGGAAAGATGATTGAAGTAATGAATTATGACACAGGCTCCGAGACGGACGTGGAACTATGATATATACTTCCAAGTCAAAGAGCCCTTGGAGTGGACAACAGGACAGCCAGTTACCACACAGAGGATTCTGCCTGCCGAGTCAGTCAGACCGTGAAGGCGGCAACTCAACACGAAACGACACAACACCCTTCAACATACAACAAAACCCCACCAAAACACGTCATTCTGTTCACTCTCCAACACCTTTTTTCTTCTCCCCCAAGAGACTCACCTTGACCTTTTCCTGCAGCGTGGGGTCAAGTTCAAGGGCAGCGTGGACTGTAGGGACCAGGTCCTCCCCGACTGCTATCGCCGTGCATCCTGACATCTGTAGCTGTCGTGCCAGTTCCTCTGGGGACAGGGAGACAGGACAGGATAGGAAGACAGGACAGGACAGGGAGACAGGGCAGGACAGGGAGACAGGACAGGGAGACAGGGCAGGGTAGGACAGGGAGACAGGACAGGGAGACAGGGCAGGACAGGGAGACAGGACAGGACAGGACAGGGAGACAGGACAGGACAGGACAGGGAGACAGGACAGGACAGGGAGACAGGACAGGGAGACAGGACAGGACAGGGAGACAGGACAGGGAGACAGGGCAGGGTAGGACAGGGAGACAGGACAGGACAGGACAGGACAGGGAGACAGGGCAGGGTAGGACAGGGAGACAGGGCAGGGTAGGACAGGGAGACAGGGCAGGGTAGGACAGGGAGACAGGGCAGGGAGACAGGGCAGGGTAGGACAGGGAGACAGGACAGGGTAGGACAGGGAGACAGGACAGGACAGGGAGACAGGACAGGGAGACAGGACAGGATAGGACAGGGAGACTGGACAGGACAGGGAGACAGGACAGGACAGGACAGGGAGACAGGACAGGACAGGGAGACAGGACAGGACAGGGAGACAGGACAGGACAGGACAGGGAGACAGGACAGGACAGGGAGACTGGACAGGACAGGACAGGGAGACAGGACAGGACAGGGAGACAGACAGGGAGACAGGACAGGACAGGGAGACAGGACAGGGAGACAGGACAGGATAGGACAGGAAGACTGGACAGGACAGGGAGACTGGACAGAAAGACAGGACAGGACGGGACGGGACGGGACGGGACGGGACAGGACAGGGATACTGGACAGAAAGACGGGACGGGACGGGACAGGACAGGACAGGACAGGACAGGACAGGACGGGACGGGACGGGACGGGACGGGACGGGACGGGACAGGACGGGACAGGACAGGGATACTGGACAGAAAGACGGGACGGGACGGGACGGGACAGGACAGGACAGGACAGGGATACTGGACAGAAAGACGGGACGGGACGGGACGGGACAGGACAAGACAGGACAGAACAGGACAGGACAGGACGGGACGGGACGGGACAGGACATGACAGGACAGAGACAGAGACAGAGACAGGACAGGACAGGACAGGACAGGACAGGACAGGACAGGACAGTTGAGGATGGGACAATCTCGAACATCCTAATTTGAAACGGATGAAGTCACAATTCTTTCACTATGATTATACAATGATTTAGCTAAACGAACAAACAAAGGACAAGTGAACAGTCAGACAGACACCACCACTGCAGCAGATTCCAAAATGTAACCAACTTGACTTGTAAATGCAACGCCTACAATTTTTGTTACCGTGTACTTTGAACTGAAGATTCACATCGAAAGCTGTGTAGTTTTCTCCCTTTCTCTTTCTTTTTCTAATACCGCAAACGCAGCAACGTGCATCTTTTTTCTTCGTTTCCAATGATTTTTATTTATCCATTTAATTATTTTCTTCTTTTTTTTTTTCGTATGGACGCCGTGCTATTTTACACTCATTGCCATCCCGTTAATCTATTTCAGTCATTGCCAGAACAAAGTAACAGTCAAGCCCTTGAACGCAAGGGTGACACGTTTGTAGCCCATCTGCCATCAAGATGTGAAACAGCCGCCGATGGTAAAGAGAGGACACTGCAACAATACTGACTGTTGGTAATGAGAACAGCATTGTAAAATTGTATAAAGAGGGGGTTGAGAGGGGGGGGGGGGGGTTGAGAGAGGGGGGGCGGTAGAGAGGGGAGAGGGAGGGAGGGAGAGACGGGGTGGAGAGAGAGGGGGCGGAAAGGAGAGAGGGGGTAGAGAGAGGGGGGGGAGGGGTAGAGAGGGGAGAGATAGAGAGGGGGGGGGAGGGATAGAGAGGGGGGGAGACAGACTGATACAGAGGCAGAGATGGGGAGGGAGAGAGAGAGAGAAGGAGAGAGAGACAGGGAGAGTGACAGAGACAGACAGGGAGAGTGACAGTGACAGACATAGAGACAGTGACAGTGACAGTGACAGACAGAGACAGACAGGGAGAGTGACAGTGACACAGAGACAGACAGGGAGAGTGACAGTGACAGTGACATAGAGACAGACAGGGAGAGTGACAGTGACAGACATAGAGACAGTGACAGTGACAGACATAGAGACAGACAGGGAGAGTGACAGTGACATAGAGACAGACAGGGAGAGTGACAGTGACAGACATAGAGACAGACAGTGACAGTGACAGACATAGAGACAGACAGGAGGAAAGTGCGAAAGAGAAAGAGGGAGAGAGACAGAGATCGAGAGAGAGACAGAGAGGCATGGTCATATACCGTTTTGTAGGTGCTTGTCAGCAATGGTAACAGAACAGGACCCCACTGATGTGCACATGAATCGTGCATTAATATACGTTGTAATTACACACACACATTTTACAGACCTACATGTATGGAGAGACATTTCATAGCTCTACAAGTATTAACAGACACATTTCATAGGTCTACAAGTATTAACAGACACAGAAACGGGACAGACAGACAGACACAAACACATGCACGCATGCATGCACACACATCCACACAG
>NC_134885.1:1674173-1721673 GCF_041734735.1 Babylonia areolata | reverse complement strand
ACTTTGTGGGCTGTGCCGTGTACATGCGGATGCGTGTGTGCACGCACAACTGTGTGCCAGTGTATATGTGTGTGCGCGCACTCGCACGCCTTTGTGTACACGTGAGTGTATGTTTGCAGTTTCAGTATCAGTTGCTCAAGGAGGCGTCACAGCGTTCGGACAAATCCATATACGCTACACCACATCTGCCCAGCGGATGCCTGACCAGCAGCGTAACCCAACGCGCTTTGTCAGGCCTTGAGGAAAAAGAAAGATAAATGAATTTTTAAATTAAAAAAAGAAAAGAAAAAAAAATGTGTGTTTGTGTGTTTATGTATATGTGCGTTTGGGTGTACTCGTGTATGTGTGCGCGTGTGTGTGTGCGCGCGCGCATGTGTGCACGCCCGCGCGCGCGTGAGAGTTTTCATTTTTATTCTGCCGCTCGCGAATCGAGCGATGTATGTTACAACTTTACATAAAAAATAATCAGAAGGCAAACATGTCGTGGCCATAAAGCCATAATATTCGAGGTTATAGGAAAACATGTTCCAAAGCCCTTTTCCTCTGGCCCACAGGCCGCGATGGGCACAGAGGACACGACCAGCTTGCGAGTGAAAAGTGCTTGCAGGTTGAACTAGTTCACTTCAAGGGCTTCATGTGATGACCTCCTTGTGATCTCGGACATCGACTGACAACTCTGTCAAGTGGCCAAGACCTGAACCACGCGGTGAGTTTGATCAAGGTGACGCACCTGCTCCTCTTTTTGTGAAGTGTTTTTTAAGGACATGTTTAGAATATATTATGGATCAGTCTGCCAGATTTTATACCCTCTTGAACCTAAAACTGAAACTGTGTGTGTGTGTGTGTGTGTGTGTGTGTGTAAAACGTTAATGTATAATGTTTTTATGCCCCCCGCGGGCACATGGAACAAAATCTTGCCTTGCAATGTCTTTGTAGTTTCCCTCACTTCCCAGCACGCTTTCTGTGTAAAGAGCAAGGAGCTGTTTGCTCTGCGTTGAATTTTTTCTCAAGTCCATTCCTGTTCCACATTCCTGATCCGGAACATTGTGAACACAAAGTCAAATCGGCGCTGCCAAGTTTGCTGGTGCAATCCGGCCAAGGTCCCCAGATAAGACAGAAAATGTAACACCCGTCTGACCCGGTGTGTCACAGACCAGTGGGTCACGACGAGACCCATGTGTCCTGTTGCGGAGAAACAGTGGAGAGACATGGGCCCAGTGGGTAGAGCAACCCCACTTCCATGGGTCCTGCGTTCGTACCATCCGGAAACTGTCAAAGATAGTTATTTATTTATCTATTTATACGTTAAATGAAGATTCATTCATTCGTCAATTCCTGGTTCGTTGAGAATGTTGTCAGAAGTAATCAAAGCTCTTCACAGTATCATCCAAGACAAAGGAACATTGTAAGTAAACTGATCTAGAATAATAACAAAAAGACCAAAAAAAAAAAAAAAAAAAAGAAAAAAAAGCTATAACCATCAGAAGCGTCAGACAGAATCTGTGAAGAAAAAAAAATAGAACCTGAAAAAAGTCAGTCTAAGATATTGGGAACTCACTTGTCTCACTGCAACCATTTCAATGACGGCCTTACAGACACACGGACACGCAGACACACAAGGCAATTCGGACAGATGGACAGTCATCTGGAAGAACGAACGGTTACCTGGATTCAACTGTGAAGAAAATCGGGCCAGTGTCCGACTTCTGATGATCCTCAGTGTTCCCCAGGAAGTCTGCATTCTGCTGGAACCAACCAGGAAAAACTTCCGCTTTGAAAGAACAACGAAAGCGACGACAATCACCACCACCACCACCACCATCACCCCAACAAAACAAAACAGTAACCTTCGATATTACTCGCAATATTAACAACATACGTAGGCCAATAAAACAGTAACCTTCGATATTACTCACAACATTTACAACATACGTAGGCTAACAAAACAGTAACCTTCGATATTACTCAAAACATTTACAACATACGTAGGCCAATAAAACAGTAACCTTCGATATTACTCACATTTACAACATACGTAGGGTAACAAAACAGTAACCTTCGATATTACTCACAACATTTACAACATACGTAGGCTAACAAAACAGTAACCTTCGATATTACTCAAAACATTTACAACATACGTAGGCTAACAAAACAGTAACCTTGTTCTTGTTGCTTATAGTCCAGCCGACCGCATAGGGCCATGTCAGGACTGTCAAACCATACAAATGCTCAACCACGTCAACACAAAACTGTCACATCTACAAAACAACAAAACAAAACAACAACAAAACACCATGACAAACCCACAAAACACAGTTCATGACAAAGTATCCCAACCATTTAGTTCCTAATGACATAAGACTAGGCCATGCTGAGGACGCCAGCCATTCCGCTTAATTCATCATCCGCAGATTACAAAAATTCGTTAAAAAAAAGGGAAAAACAACAACAACAATACTTCAAAGCCAAACAAAAAATACACGAAAAAGGCCATATAAGCAAATGACACTAAAGATTGTGCATCTAGTGCCCATCCCAGTGTTGACATCTCACTACCAAATCACCAGAGCAAAACAGCACAGACAGTACATCATAGACTGCCGAAAAGAGAAAAAAAAAGTATGAAGGTTTGCTTGAAAAAAAAGAAAGGGGAATGGACTGGGAAGGCAGAAAAAGGAGACTACAGTGAAGATAGAAAAAAGGCAGCAGCACGTCAGTAGACACTGCCCCAACGTTCAGCACTGTGCCTGGAACAGGTGGAACGTATACCTGGTCACACCTGTCCTACTTGTTGTGGAATGACCACGGCGCACGGATCTGCCGCGTGCAGCGATTCCATGGATAGATAAGCCCAATTCATGCGAGGTAGATGCAGCACGTGTGTGTGTGTGTGTGTGTGTGTGTGTGTGTGTGTGCGTGTGTGTGCGTGCGTGCGTGCGCGCGCGCGCGCGCCAATAGCATTACAATAACAATTTTACCTCAGCCTTTTCAGGCGATCTGGCCCAAATAGGAACAGAGGTCTACACGCTATACAGGCAGCACAAGATGGACATAGGGACATAACACACACAGAAGTGTTGCATCTGGATTTCAAAGATCCACAAATGTAGACAAGCAACCTGGGAATGAAGTTTTAAAGATGATTCTGTGTGTGTGTGTGTGTGTGTGTGTGTGTGTGTGTGTGTGTGTGTGTGTGTGTGTGTGTCTGTGTCTCTCTCTGTGTGTGTGTGTGTGTGTGTGTGTGTGTGTGTGTGTGTGTGTGTGTGTGTGAGTGAGTGAGTGAGTGAGTGTGTGAGCGTGTGTGTGTGTGAGGGCTAGGGGAGAGAGAAGAGGAAGGAGGGGGCTTCAGACACTATTGATACCAGCTGGCCTATCTACAACCCTCAGGTCAAGGGAGCACCCTTATTTGCAGCGTCAAGGGTGCTCAGCAAAGAAATATAACAAAGCATTGTCGATCGACAACCAAGACAAACGACTCACTCATTATTCATGGAACTGATGGGATCCACAATTCAGCTAATAACATAAAAGTGGCACGAGCCGACTCACAAGCAGATATACCTTCAGCATAAAATCCACTTTCCACTGCAATCCTCAGCCTATAAACCCTTATAAATACACCAAACAAAATAAATAGTTCATATTCACTGGGATTATCAAGCATCATAATGTGCATGTAGCAGACTATTTAAGGAATAAACGATTATGTATTCTGACCAATCAAAAATGGAGAGAGAGAAAGACAAAGAGAGAGAGAGAGAGAGAGAGAGAGAGAGATAGGCAGAGAGACAGACAGACAGACGGACAGATAGAGACCGAGAAGGAGAGAGACCGAGAAAAGAGAGAGAGAGAGAGAGAGAGAGAGAGAGAGAGAGAGAGAGAGAGAGAGAGAGAGAGAGAGAGAGAGAGAGAGAGAGTGTGTTTCCACACAAAAACTTTCACAAAATTCAACTCCCCTCTATTCCCTTATCACCCCCCTCACCCCTCGGCCAAATTAAGAAAAACAACAACAAAAACCCCAACTAAAAACACTCACTCCCCACCTCGTCAGATTCCAAAGCAGCAGCAGCTTTCACCAGCCGGGAAGCGAAGACAACTAACGACTGAGAGAAGGCCACACTGTCCGGAGTGAACGCGATCCTGCACCGTGTCTCCAGTCTCCTTGTTGGAGTTCAACCACCTATTGGCGTCTCCAGCCCAATGTGGCCGCTTTATACGAGGACGTACATGTAGTCTGTCCGTCCGTCCGTCTGTCGGTCAGGTCAACATTGCCACAGATATGTAAGCTGTGACGAAGAGATAGCCAAAGCTCAGCGCTGACATGGTAACTCTAAGTTAATCAGATATGTAAGCTGTGACGAAGAGATAGCCAAAGCTCAGCGCTGACATGGTAACTCTAAGTTAATCAGCTGTCGCGGTCACTAAAATCAACTCAAGTTGGTGCTGTTTTCGGTCGTGTCAGACACATCGTTTAGACGCCAGAAGATCTGCTGCCGTTCTGAAACAGTCATGCAGACCAAAACACACACACACACACACACACACACACACACACACACACACACAGTGACACAGCAAGTCTCACAGATCGTAAACTGATCTTGGATAAGATCAAGGAGGTCAAGGCTTCATGCATATATCCTACAAAGTTTGTCAGCTCTCTCTCTCTCTCTCTCTGTGTCTCTCTCTCTCTCTCACACACACACACACACAATACACACACGTTGTGAAATCGACTGAGTTTTGTTGTTTGTTTTTTTGCTAGTTTAAAAAAAAAGAAGATCTTAATAGTGACCTGGTGTGATCGGGGCAATTTAGGACACTAACTCCCCGTGTCACATACACAGAAAGAGAAGAAAGAAAGAAACAAAGAAAAAGAGAGTACGGGGACATTGAAAGAAAAGAACAAGAGGGAGAGAGAGACTGTGAGACAGTGTGAGAGAAAGACAGTGAGAGGGAGAGAGGGGGGGGAGAGAAACAGGCAGGGTAGAATTTGTGTGCGAGAGAGAGAGAGGGGGGGGGGAGAGTAACAGGCAGGGTAGAATTAGTGTGTGTGTGTGTGTGTGTGTGTGTGTGTGTGTGTGTGTGTGTGTGTGTGTGTGTGTGTGTGTGTGTGTGAGAGAGAGAGAGAGAGAGAGAGAGAGAGAGAGAGAGAGAGGGAGAAACAAAGGGAGAGAGAAAGTGTATGAGAGAGAGAGATAGAGAGGGACAGGGAGAGGGACCCCCCCGCCCCCCACGAAAGGTATACCTCCCTGTGAAGATTCGCTGCCAGTGGGTGGCTCCCCGGTTAATTACCATGCATTTTAAGTCAGTTTGCACGTCTTTCATAATCAGACCCAATTAACTTGGTCGTCATGTGTCTGTAGAGTATTGTCAATCGAAAGAATGTAACACAAGACTTCTAATTAAGTCTGCCTGCGACATCTGTATCTATGCCCAGCATTCATGGTTCAGACACATACAGACTAGACACACAGTCACACGTGTACACTCCTGTACATCGTGATTTTTTTCTAACCCTTTCGCCTTGTGTTTTTTGGCTCACGTATGTAAAGAAAGCGAGTCTAATACCACTCAAAGTGAAAAGACGTTAAGTTAAAGAAAGAAGCACACGCATATCACGTAGTGAAAAAAAAACCCCGTCACATAGACAAAGAACTCACAAAGACAAGTATCAGCACACACTCACACGTAAAGACGCACACATCTTTACATGCTCTATTCACACAGATCAGGTCACGCACAATGAACTATTCAAATATTGTGTGATTCTTCTGAGTGATCTTCCTTGGAGAGCGGTGCCGGGGACAAAACGTGTGAACAGCTGTCCAGGACTGAGGTAAGGTGTTCACTTTCACCTGTGTTTAATTCATATTTTTCTTTTGCATTTTAGGATTTTCTGCTGTAATTCCGATACTTTGATTAAGTTAAAGGTTAAGATTCCAAAGCCCTACACTGCCACCAGAGCAGTGAGTTCATATCCACTGTGTCTGGAGCTCGGCATAGAAAGGCAGTGAATTCATATCCACTGTGTCTAGGGCTCGGCATAGGAAGGCAGTGAATTCATATCCACTGTGTCTAGGGCTCGGCTTAGGAAGGCAGTGAGTTCATATCCACTGTGTCTAGGGCTCGGCATAGGAAGGCAGTGAATTCATATCCACTGTGTCTAGGGCTCGGCATAGGAAGGCAGTGAATTCATATCCACTGTGTCTAGGGCTCGGCATAGGAAGGCAGTGAGTTCATATCCACTGTGTCTGGAGCTCGGCTTAGAAAGGCAGTGAATTCATATCCACTGTGTCTAGGGCTCGGCATAGGAAGGCAGTGAGTTCATATCCACTGTGTCTAGAGCTCGGCATAGGAAGGCAGTGAATTCATATCCACCGTGTCTAGGGCTCGGCATAGGAAGGCAGTGAATTCATATAACTGTGTCTAGGGCGGCAGTGAATTCATATCCACTGCGTCTAGGGCTCAGCATTGGAAGGCAGTGAATTCATATCCACTGTGTCTAGGACTCGGCTTAGGAAGGCAGTGAATTCATATCCACTGTGTCTAGGGCTCGGCATAGGAAGGCAGTGAATTCATATCCACTGTGTCTAGGGCTCGGCATAGGAAGGCAGTGAATTCATATCCACTGTGTCTAGGGCTCGGCATAGGAAGGCAGTGAATTCATATAACTGTGTCTAGGGCGGCAGTGAAAGGGAAGAAATTCAGATACTGCCAAGTGCCTTCCCAAGGACACAGGGGGAGCAATGCAGATACTGCCCAGTGCCTTCCCAAGGACACAGGGGGAGCAATGCAGATACTGCCCAGTGCCTTCCCAAGGACACAGGGGGAGCAATGCAGATACTGCCCAGTGCCTTCCCAAGGACACAGGGGGAGCAATGCAGATACTGCCAAGTGCCTTCCCAAGGACACAGCACGGGACATCGACCCCCGATCCGTGGTGAACGCAGGATCATAAGTCCAAAACCTGACCCACCCTGTCACGGCGATCCACAGTACTCTTGCACAATTCGCTGAACAGAGGATGGAGTGAAAGACAACTTGTGTCAACTGCCACTCGAGGTGTGCACAGGATTTAATTACTGGAGTGAAAACTAATCATTCGTGTTAACCACCAAGAGAGTTGTACACAGGATTTAATCGATTATTCTGCTTTACGTTGGTGTGCATAATTTAAAGAAACAACGTGACCCTGCATTCTGTTTTTATTTTGAGTTTCAAAGCGGTGTTGTGGCAAATGAGTCGGTTATCATGTCCTCCACAAATATTTCATTTTGTTTATACCCATCCTTCCCACACCCCTCTCTCCCCTCCCCGCCGCTACAAGTCCTTTGCATTAAGCTCCTCCCCTCCACCTCTCTCCCCCTCCCCTCCACCTCTCTCCCCACCTCTCTCCCCCTCCCCTCCACCTCTCTCCCCCTCCCCTTCACCTCTCTCCCCCTCCCCTCCCCTCTCTCCCCCTCCCCTCCACCTCTCTCCCCCTCCCCTCCCCTTTCCCCCTCCCCTCTCCTCTACCCTCTCTCCCTTCTGCCCCCTCCTCTCTCCCCTCTCTCCCCCTCCCCTTTCCCCCCCACCCTCTCTCCTGTTTTCTTTCCCCGTTTTCACGTCACACTCCATTTATCCCAAGCTTGTGTGAACAGCGATGTATTATCCTTCATTTACCTGCCGTGAACAGCGATGTATTATCCTTCATTTACCTGGCTCAGGCTGCTTTGGAAAGTGAGGCACACACACAAAATCCTCCCCAAACACACTCGCACAACACACACATACACACACACACACGCGCGCACACACACACATCCTGAAGAAGTTTAATCTTTTCTTGCATACCCATGTTTTCATTAAAGATAGACTGCTGTTCTATGTATACTTTGTGCAGATTTAATTAAAAGCATCGAAGCCAACCATCCAACCAAACCAAAACCCAGCAGGAGTTGAGAGAATGACACACAGTTGTCAATGTGTGTCCGCTACTCTGTTTGGAAAAAGTTCCCAAGCAGATGAGATGAATGAGCGTGTTTCTTCAGACTATATTGTTTTTGCACGCATTTTACACGACTCGAATTCGTTTGAATGAGGGCGAGAGAGGGGCAGGGTGAGGACGATAACATTTCTGTACATAAATGCCATCCCGTGACTAAAAATAAATCCAAAAAAATTGAGAACAATAATTTTTCACTTCTCTGCTGGACTTAAAAGATCAAATTGATCAGTTGTGTATTTCTCTGTCTGTCTGTCTACCTATGTATTTCTCTGTCTGTCTGTCTGTCTGTCTACCTGTACATTTCTCTGCCTGTCTGTCTACCTACCTGTCTATTTGCCAGCCTTTTACAAATATGTTTTGCACGCGTGTGTGTGTGTGTGTTGCGTGTCTGTGTGCGCGTGCGTGTGTATGCATGCATGCGTGCATGTGTGTATGATGTACGTGTGTGAGTTTGTGTGTGTGTGTGTGTGTGTGTGTGTGTGTGTGTACGTATGTGTGCGTGGGTGTGCGTATGCATACGTGTGTGTGTGTGTGTGTGTGTGTGTGTGTGTGTGTGTGTGTGTGTGTGTGTGTGCAGGTTCATGATGCAGAACGTCCACCGACTTGTTTCTGGGAAGGTGGGACACCTTGCTGGAGCACGGTTCATTGCACACAAACCAGGTCTGGGTAAACGCTTCATCTCTCACTGTCTGTCCTCAGGCTGTTCACTTTGGGACCCCGGTGAACACCAGAATGGCGGAGACTAAATAGATTCTTTTTCTTCTTAATTCGTTTGAATACATTTACACAAGACAAATACAAAAAAAAAGGCAAGAAAAGCAACAATGTGTTTGGGGAGGGGGCGGGGTAAGGGGGGGGGGAGGGGGTTAGCATTCCAATGACAAGATAACATTCATCCAGTTATGTACAGTTGGTGCTTCCTCACGCATACGCAAAGACATGCACTTAAATACATATACATCTACACATAACCATTGTCATATTGTAAGTTCAGTGACACTCGAAATCGAAAGTGTATCTTTGTTCTACGTTTTCAGCTTGAGTGAAAAATAGAAAACCATTCTGTCCTGAAACTATTCGTATCCCACATTAGCTTCGCATTGTACTTTTAAACTGTTCCACGTGAGACAAGATGGCTTTTCAAGGACCGTGTACAGGAACATTCATCAAATTTGTATTCATGAATATACATGTTCCACAAAAGAACGATCAAATGAAAGACTGGATCTGTGTTTATGTTCTCATCAAAGCCAAAACGTGTAACATTTTCCGTTATAAGTTTGCACATGTGGTGCAAGAGAAGGGGTGACCCGTCTGTGGAATCTGCAGGTTGTGTCACGTGGTCTGCTTGGGTTTTTTTGGGGGTGGGGGGGTTTGGTCATCTAACTTCCTGTCGTTCCCACTCTCTGCTGTGCTGTACCTGACCTCTGGTCATCTAACTTCCTGTCAGTTCCCACTCTGTGCTGTACCTGACCTCTGGTCATCTAACTTCCTGTCAGTTCCCACTCTGTGCTGTGCTGTACCTGACCTCTGGTCATCTAACTTCCTGTCAGTTCCCACTCTGTGCTGTGCTGTACCTGACCTCTGGTCATCTGACTTCCCGTCAGTTCCCACTCTGTGCTGTGCTGTACCTGACCTCTGGTCATCTGACTTCCTGTCAGTTCCCACTCTGTGCTGTGCTGTACCTGACCTCTGGTCATCTGACTTCCCGTCAGTTCCCACTCTGTGCTGTGCTGTACCTGACCTCTGGTCATCTAACTTCCTGTCAGTTCCCACTCTGTGCTGTGCTGTACCTGACCTCTGGTCATCTAACTTCCTGTCAGTTCCCACTCTGTGCTGTACCTGACCTCTGGTCATCTAACTTCCTGTCAGTTCCCACTCTGTGCTGTGCTGTACCTGACCTCTGGTCATCTAACTTCCTGTCAGTTCCCACTCTGTGCTGTGCTGTACCTGACCTCTGGTCATCTAACTTCCTGTCAGTTCCCACTCTGTGCTGTGCTGTACCTGACCTCTCGTCAGCGCCTTCAGTTTATGTAAAGGCCAGGTATCTGCCGCCTTTTTTCATTTTTTTAATACAGATGTGGTGTAAGTGGAGTGACGGCCTTGAGGTAACGCGTCCGTATAGGAAGCGAGGGAATCTGAGCGCGCTGGTTCGAATCACGGCTCAGCCGCCGATATTTTCTCCCCCTCCACTAGACCTTGAGTGGTGGCCTGGACGCTAGTCATTCGGATGAGACAATAAACCGAGGTCCCGTGTGCAGCATGCACTTAGCGCACGTAAAAACCCACGGCAACAAAAGGTTTATCCCGGGCAAAATTCTGTAGAAAAATCCACTTCGATAGGAAAAAAACAAATAAAACTGCACGCATGAAAAAGTACAAAAAAAAGGGTGGCGCTCTCAGTGTAGCGACGTGCTCTCCCTGGGGAGAGCAGCCCGAATTTCACACAGAGAAATCTGTTGTGATAAAAGAAGTGAAATACAAATACAAATGACATGTTTGGGTCACTCCGCAGCTTCGACAGCACGTTGAAAGTGAAAGTAAAAACGTGGCCCTCCAACCAGTCAGACGTTCGCTTATTTCTCTCTTTTAATTCTGATTCAGTGTTAATAATTCCTGCCAGACTTGCCGCAACCAGTTGATGTAAGACCACCATGGCTTAGTATAAAATGAACTGGTGTTTTTTTTTGTCTGGCAAAATCGGTATGTCCAGCATAGAAAAAGTATCCAATTTTTTGTCTTAAAAACGGGTTCTGCCAATATTTTTGGAACGTGGAACTGAGCAGTTCGAATATAATTATCTTTCCTTGAATACAAAGCTGAATGAAGAGACTGAAAAACACATTTTTAGTAACTGTAATAAATGGTTCATACCTCAACAGCCTGTGCAAAACAGGATCACAGTTTGAAGCACCTCAGGCCTCTGATCGTCACGGCGCTCAACAGCTCCTCGCAAAACCTCGGCTCAGTGAAAAGTCTACTGCTGGTGCACACAGGGAGATGCCTCACCTCTGTGGAAATGAACAATATCCCCTCTCACTGCTCAGTGTGTCTGGCGGAGTGGAAGACAGAGGCCTGCCACACAGTCGGGTGTTGCAACCCGTACCCTTTGTTTTCTGTCTGTCTCCGCGAGTGTCTGTCCTGCCCGGCCTCGAGTCGTGAGCGAACTACTCACGAAGACTCACGTAATCACGCCTCACGCACTGCACGTGAAGCAGAAATCCTGCCATGAGTGGGGGGAGAGGGGCGGGGAGGGGGTGGGGTGGGGGGGGTTGGGGAAGCAAAAGAAGGGTGTCATCTGGACACCCGTGACTTCACTTTTTTTTTTTGGTCAACGTTTTTAACGAAGGCTGGATATGGAAAGTTTTTTGCTCTGAATCCATTCACATTCCATTTTAACTTCGCGTTGTATTTATCAATTATAACCCGTGAGACAAGATGGCTTTTAAAGGATTGTTTACAATATAAAAAATCTCAAATTTGCATTTGTAAATATACATTTTCCAGAAAAGAATGGTCCAATCAAAGACTGGATCTGTGATTATGTTCTCACGAATGCCAAAACGTATTAAATTTTTCATTGTAAGTTTGCTCATGTGGTGTAAGAGTGGGGAAAAGCTGTCTGCGAAGAATCTGCAGATTGTTGTGAAGTCTGCTTCGTTTTTGTTTTACTTGTGTGTGTGTGTGTGTGTGTGTGTGTGTGTGTGTGGTCATCCAGCTTCCTGTCAGTTCCCACCCATTGCTTTGTTGTACCCGGCTTCTGGTTAGTGACCTTGGGTTAATACGAAGGCCAGGCATTTGCCACCTTTCCCCTTCATAAGGGGCCTAAACTCATAACGTGAATTATCCAACATCCTCCCCATCACGCCCTTGCCCACTCACCCTCTTGTCACACAATCCCTTCAGCAGGAAATCTACCAAGCCTTCGTTCCCACAGCATCAGTTTCCGGAAGTCACAAAGTCACGTGATCAACTGTTGCGGACGTCAAGCCAGGCTGCAAAGTACACACACCGTCAGCAGGACGTCGGATGACGCGAGTCACGTGGTGCGGAGTCCGTTGCCAAGCGTCACGGTTCCCGAGGAGTCTTTCTGTCACTATGTCTTCTCCGCTACACGGCAGTACAGGGACAGGGCGGCGCTGGTACTGCTGTTGTCTGTGGGAGATCGTGTGGTCCGCGACCTACTTACTGTCTGTCTGTCTGTCTGTCTCTCTCTCTCGTGTGTGTGTGTGTGTGTGTGTGTGTGTGTGTGTGTGTGTGTGTGTGTGTGTAGCAGAGTTGAAAATCAGTATGCAACAGAGTTAAAGATAAAGTATTGGCAGGGTTGAAATTATTATCAGTAAGAGTAAAGATTTTATGTGCTATTAGTTATCAGTTGATTATAACCAGTTTGTTATAATCAGTATAATGTAAGTAAAGGGGGATTAATTTTACATTGTTATAAGATACAGTTTTAAAATAGCTTAGTCCCTTTTTTGTCAGGATCTCTGTGTGTGTGTGTGTGTGTGTGTGTGTGTGTGTGTGTGTGTGTGTGTGTGTAAGCGAGCACATTCTGAATGTATGACAACGAAGACAATAATAATCTATGGAGATATTCCAGTATTCTGTGCAAATGATAAAACAATCTTTGCAAGTATTGTGTGGTGAAGCTTACGCATTCTTTGAAATTTCTCAATCCATCCACCTGTTTTAGTAACTGACAATTGACTGATTGGTTGATTGTTTGATTGATTGGTTGGTTGATTGTTGATTGATTGATTGGTTGGTTGATTGACTGATTGGTACGACAGGTGGACCACCTGACAGGACAGCAGTGGACCTTCACTCAGATGAAAGATGCCGCAGTGCGAGTGGCCAGTGGTCTGTGCAGACTGGGATTAGGCCGTGGTGACACGCTGCTCCTGCTGTCCTTCAACTGTCCGCAATTCGCGATACTCTTCTTGGCCTGTGCTGCTGCGGGAATCATCGTCTCCACTGCCAACCCCATGTACACCCCTGGTGCGTGTGTTCCTTTTGATTTTTTTTTCAATCATATTTTCTTCCCTTTCTTTTGTCCTGTGCCGCTAAGGAGATCATTGTACCACCCCCATGTTAACTCCTGGTACATCCTTTTGTTCTTGCCTGTTTCTTTGAATCAGTCTTTCATTCTTTCTTGCTGTCTTTGTTCATTTGTCCTATCCTCAGAGGAAACTGACACGTCAGCAACAGATGATCATCATAATGAATAGATATCACCCTGTCCTCGTTATTTTTAAAGGTGTTGATCATTGTGCTGCGAGTGCTGTGTGGTTGTTTTGATGATGCTAATGATCGATGCTTCCATTGTTTTCAGTGGCATTCCCACGCACCAACACGAATCTGTTGTGTCTCAACATAATCAAGTGGTCTGGTTTTGTCCTATATTACCCTGTTCTATCGCATTCTGTGCTGTCCTACCCAGTCCTCTTCTGCCCTGGCTTTTTCTCTCCCTGTCCTGTCCTGTCCTGTCTCCCTGTCCTACCCTGCCCTGTCTCCCTGTCCTGTCCTGTCTCCCTGTCCTGTCCTGTCTCCTGTCCTGTCCTGTCTCCCTGTCCTGTCCTGTCCTGTCCTGTCTCCCTGTCCTGTCCTGTCCTGTCCTGTCTCCCTGTCCTGTCCTGTCTCCCTGTCCTGTCCTGTCTCCCTGTCCTGTCCTGTCTCCCTGTCCTACCCTGACCTGTCTCCCTGTCCTGCCCTGCCCTGTCCTGTCTCCCTGTCCTGTCCTGCCCTGTCTCCCTGTCCTACCCTGCCCTGTCTCCCTGTCCTGTCCTGTCTCCCTGTCCTGTCCTGTCTCCCTGTCCTGTCCTGTCCTGTCTCCCTGTCCTACCCTGCCCTGTCTCCCTGTCCTGTCCTGTCTCCCTGTCCTGTCCTGTCTCCCTGTCCTACCCTGACCTGTCTCCCTGTCCTGCCCTGTCTCCCTGTCCTGTCCTGTCTCCCTGTCCTACCCTGACCTGTCTCCCTGTCCTGCCCTGTCTCCCTGTCCTGTCCTGTCTCCCTGTCCTACCCTGACCTGTCTCCCTGTCCTGCCCTGTCTCCCTGTCCTGCCCTGTCTCCCTGTCCTGTCCTGCCCTGTCTCCCTGTCCTACCCTGCCCTGTCTCCCTGTCCTGTCTCCCTGTCCTGCCCTGTCTCCCTGTCCTACCCTGCCCTGTCTCCCTGTCCTGTCCTGTCCTGTCTCCCTGTCCTGCCCTGTCTCCCTGCCCTGTCTCCCTGTCCTACCCTGCCCTGTCTCCCTGCCCTGTCTCCCTGTCCTGTCCTGTCTCCCTGTCCTGTCTCCCTGTCCTGCCCTGTCCTGTCTCCCTGTCCTACCCTGCCCTGTCTCCCTGTCCCCAGAGGAACTGGCACGACAGCTACAGATGTCAGGATGCACGGCGATAGCAGTCGGGGAGGACCTGGTCCCTACCGTCCACGCCACATTTGACCTTGACCCCACGCTGCAGGACAAGGTCAAGGTCAGCATCACATAGAAATTGTGATCGTATATGTTCCTCTTGCACTGAAATATCTGTTTGCTAATTTCCAACAATGGAAGTCTAGAGTCCTCAAGTCTTACCACATGCACACACGTTTTGTATCTCTGTCTTCTCTCCATCTCTCTCAGTGTCTGTTTCCCTCTACCATCCCTTTTTCCCCTCCATACAGTTCTTAGATTATTCTTTATGCCCATTGCACAAATAAGTCATATACAAATCACTCTTGTATCTTAAAAAAAAAAAAATAAAAATCGAACTATTCTGGAAATTTTCAGCTGAAACAGATCGTGATAGGAAAGGCGGAAGGCTACATGCCATTTTCAGTCTTGCTGGAGGATGATGGGAAGGCGTTTCCGGAGAACACGGACTTCCGACCCAAGGAGGACACCTTGGTACTTCCCTACTCCAGTGGTACTACAGGACTGCCCAAAGGCGTCATGCTGACTCACACCAACATCGTCGCTAACATTCTGCAGCAGCAGTGAGTGGTAACAATGGCATGAGACTTCCTCTGCATGCTCCTTGTTCTGTCTGCGATTTGATTGTGACACATGTGTTTTATCCAATCAATATACTGATCAGTCAACTGATCAATCACTCAATCAATCGATCAATCAATCAGTAAAATTATATCTAAAAAATATCAAATGCCCTACTTGACAATAAAGCACGCTTTCAGAAAACTAACAATAATGATTATGAAATTATCATCATTTCCAATATTGCGTATTATACGTGCATGCACAGTCTTGCGGTTGTGTGTGTGTGTGTGTGTGTGGGGGGGGGGGATGAGGCGTGGGTTGTGTGTGTGCGTGTGTGTGTGTGTGTGCGTGCGCGCGCGTGCACGCGCGCGATTCCCCGCCCCCACCATTTCCCTCGTAAACAGATGGACATTTCTTTTGCTAAGGCCATGTCCCCACACTGTTTCCACTCCACTTCAAACACACCCCTTCAGCAAATTACTTACTATAAGACACTTTCACCAAACTCGTGATGTTTTTATGTGTGGACGCACATACATTATTGTCAGTTTTTGATGTCTGTGCAGGGTGAGGTATGGAAGTTGTCAACTGCATGTTTTTACGCATCGATTTTTACGTCGTGCAGCACAGTTTAGGATGTTCTTACTTGGAAAGGCACGATATAAATTATTATCATAAACGTCGTCGTCGTCGTCATCATCATCATCACCACCATAATCATCTTCTTTTTCTTCTTCTCCTCCTCCTCCTTCTTCTTCTCCTATTTCTCCTCTTCCTCCTGCTGCTTCTTCTTCGTACTTCATCTCCTCCTCCTTATCCTCTTGCTACTTTTTCTCCTCCTCCTTTTTCTTCTTATTCTCCTCCTCCTCTTCGTCATCACCGTCAACTTCTCCTCGTCCTCTTCTTACTATTATTATTACATAATGGACTGACTGACAGTTGTGATGTTGTGACAGAGGAATGACGATGGTGTGACAGTTGTGATGTTGTGACAGAGGAATGACGATGGTCTGACTGACAGTTGTGATGTTGTGACAGAGGAATGACGATGGTCTGACAGTTGTGATGTTGTGACAGAGGAATGACGATGGTCTGACTGACAGTTGTGATGTTGTGACAGAGGAATGACGATGGACTGACTGACAGTTGTGATGTTGTGACAGAGGAATGACGATGGTCTGACAGTTGTGATGTTGTGACAGAGGAATGACGATGGTCTGACTGACAGTTGTGATGTTGTGACAGAGGAATGACGATGGACTGACAGTTGTGATGTTGTGACAGAGGAATGACGATGGTCTGACTGACAGTTGTGATGTTGTGACAGAGGAATGACGATGGTCTGACAGTTGTGATGTTGTGACAGAGGAATGACGATGGTCTGACTGACAGTTGTGATGTTGTGACAGAGGAATGACGATGGACTGACTGACAGTTGTGATGTTGTGACAGAGGAATGACGATGGTCTGACAGTTGTGATGTTGTGACAGAGGAATGACGATGGTCTGACTGACAGTTGTGATGTTGTGACAGAGGAATGACGATGGACTGACAGTTGTGATGTTGTGACAGAGGAATGACGATGGTCTGACTGACAGTTGTGATGTTGTGACAGAGGAATGACGATGGTCTGACTGACAGTTGTGATGTTGTGACAGAGGAATGACGATGGACTGACAGTTGTGATGTTGTGACAGAGGAATGACGATGGACTGACTGACAGTTGTGATGTTGTGACAGAGGAATGACGATGGTGTGACAGTTGTGATGTTGTGACAGAGGAATGACGATGGACTGACAGTTGTGATGTTGTGACAGAGGAATGACGATGGACTGACAGTTGTGATGTTGTGACAGAGGAATGACGATGGACTGACTGACAGTTGTGATGTTGTGACAGAGGAATGACGATGGACTGACTGACAGTTGTGATGTTGTGACAGAGGAATGACGATGGTGTGACAGTTGTGATGTTGTGACAGAGGAATGACGATGGACTGACAGTTGTGATGTTGTGACAGAGGAATGACGATGGGGACGCCAGGAGAAGGGAGCATGCTGGGTGTCGCACCACTGTACCACGCCTACGGGTTCATCATGACGTGGACAGCCCTGCATGCTGGTCACACTGTGGTCTTCCTCCCCAGCTTCCACCCCGCCCCCTTCCTCTCCGCCATCTCCGCGCATCGTGTGAGTCTGACGGTCTGTCTGTCTGTCTGTCTGTCTGTCTGTCTGCTTGTCTGTGTGATGTATTTTTTCCGATCCCCCCCAGCCCCCCCCCCCCCTCACACACACACAAGAACGCACACACACACACGCACACACACACACATTAGCGCGCGCATACTCCAACACACATGCACGCGCGCACTCACACACATGCAGTTACACAAAATTAATGCACACACGCACACACACATATACAAACACACACCTATACACAGCATTGTATGATCTGGGGGTGGTAGTGATAAAGAACCACAACGTGCGTGTGAATCAACAGTTTACAGTTACAGCTCAGCTCATGGGAGTCCATCGTGTGAATCAACAGTTTACAGTTACAGCTCACTCATAGGAGTCCATCGTGTGAATCAACAGTTTACAGTTACAGCTCAGCTCATAGGAGTCCATCGTGTGAATCAACAGTTTACAGTTACAGCTCAGCTCATGGGAGTCCATCGTGTGAATCAACAGTTTACAGTTACAGCTCAGCTCATGAGAGTCCATCGTGTGAATCAACAGTTTACAGTTACAGCTCAGCTCATAGAAGTCCATCGTGTGAATCAACAGTTTACAGTTACAGCTCAGCTCATAGGAGTCCATCGTGTGAATCAACAGTTTACAGTTACAGCTCAGCTCATAGGAGTTCATCGTGTGAATCAACAGTTTACAGTTACAGCTCAGCTCATAGGAGTCCATCGCAAACGACGAAGGCGTCATTGACCCCGGAGATGAAAACGCAGCCCAAAGGCAGACACACAAAAGCGATCACACTGTGGACAGGCAACAGCAGATGATAGGTCTCGTCTCCTCTCTTTGTGGGATTGACGCCTCTGGTCGAGGTCCTGAAGACGCCTCCTCTCAAACGTCAGAGCTCCTTTGTAGACAGCCAATCGTCAGAACTCCATGTAGACAGCCAGTCACCAGAACTCCATGTAGACAGCCAGTCACCAGAACTCCATGTAGACAGCCAGAACTCCATGTAGACAGCCAGTCACCAGAACTCCATGTAGACAGCCAGTCACCAGAACTCCATGTAGACAGCCAGTCACCAGAACTCCATGTAGACAGCCAGTCACCAGAACTCCATGTAGACAGCCAGTCGTCAGAACTCCATGTAGACAGCCAGTCGTTAGAACTCCATGTAGACAGCCAGTCACCAGAACTCCATGTAGACAGCGAGAACTCCATGTAGACAGCGAGAACTCCATGTAGACAGCTAGTCACCAGAACTCCATGTAGACAGCCAGTCACCAGAACTCCATGTAGACAGCCAGAACTCCATGTAGACAGACAGCCAGAACTCCATGTAGACAGACAGCCAGAACTCCATGTAGACAGCCAGTCACCAGAACTCCATGTAGACAGCCAGAACTCCATGTAGACAGACAGCCAGAACTCCATGTAGACAGCCAGTCACCAGAACTCCATGTAGACAGCCAGAACTCCATGTAGACAGCCGGTCACCAGAACTCCATGTAGACAGCCAGAACTCCATGTAGACAGCCGGTCACCAGAACTCCATGTAGACAGCCAGTCACCAGAACTCCACATAGACAGCCAGAACTCCATGTAGACAGCCAGTCACCAGAACTCCACGTAGACAGCCAGAACTCCATGTAGACAGCCAGTCAGAACTCCATGTAGACAGCCAGAACTCCATGTAGACAGCCAGTCACCAGAACTCCATGTAGACAGCCAGTCACCAGAACTCCTTGTAGACAGCCAGTCACCAGAACTCCACGTAGACAGCCAGAACTCCATGTAGACAGCCAGTCACCAGAACTCCACATAGACAGCCAGAACTCCATGTAGACAGCCAGTCACCAGAACTCCACGTAGACAGCCAGAACTCCATGTAGACAGCCAGTCAGAACTCCATGTAGACAGCCAGAACTCCATGTAGACAGCCAGTCACCAGAACTCCATGTAGACAGCCAGTCACCAGAACTCCTTGTAGACAGCCAGTCACCAGAACTCCACGTAGACAGCCAGAACTCCATGTAGACAGCCAGTCACCAGAACTCCATGTAGACAGCCAGTCACCAGAACTCCATGTAGACACCCAGAACTCCATGTAGACAGCCAGTCACCAGAACTCCACGTAGACAGCCAGAACTCCATGTAGACAGCCAGTCACCAGAACTCCATGTAGACAGCCAGTCACCAGAACTCCATGTAGACAGCCAGTCACCAGAACTCCATGTAGACAGCCAGTCACCAGAACTCCATGTAGACAGCCAGAACTCATAGACAGCCAGAACTCCATGTAGACAGCCAGTCACCAGACTCCATGTAGACAGCCAGAACTCCATGTAGACAGCCAGAACTCCATGTAGACAGCCAGTCACCAGAACTCCATGTAGACAGCCAGAACTCCATGTAGACAGCCAGTCATCAGAACTCCACGTAGACAGCCAGAACTCCATGTAGACAGCCAGAACTCCATGTAGACAGCCAGTCACCAGAACTCCATGTAGACAGCCAGTCACCAGAACTCCACGTAGACAGCCAGAACTCCATGTAGACAGCCAGTCACCAGAACTCCATGTAGACAGCCAGTCACCAGAACTCCACGTAGACAGCCAGAACTCCATGTAGACAGCCAGAACTCCATGTAGACAGCCAGTCACCAGGCGGTGCGGTCAGTGGCCAGAGTCTAAGTGGTACATGGTTCTCACTACAGCTGTAAACCCAGCTTATAATCATTGCAGATTGAAGTTTACAGTTGGGTCAACAGCAAAAGTGAGAGCTGTATTATCAATGGTTTCTCCATCGCAATGGGAAATCATTCATAGCTTAGTCCATTTGAAAGACTATGACTCTGCAGCCTTGAGGGCTAGTTGGCCTTTGGGAACCACCCGAACACCGACTATCCTTAAACCCTATTGGCCGAGAGGGTGGGGATGTAACTTGGGCAAGACACTCTCCACTGTCATCAAATTCTAGACCAGATGGTCGGGACAGCAGGTGCCTCCTCTGATGTTCTGATGGTCTTAGTCGGACACGAATGACAATCATACAAAGCATGATCCGGTGATTCACCATCATCATGCTAACATTGCAATGTTCTCAGGTGACCATTCTCCCTCTGGTGCCCCCTCTGGTGCTGTTCCTGGCCAAGGACCCCCAGGTGCTGAACTACGACATCTCCAGTGTCCACAAAGTGATGTGCGCTGCGGCACCCCTGGGTTCCGGCATCAGTGAGGAGTTTGCTGCCCGTTCCTCGGCCCTGCTGATGCAAGGTGAGGGACTGGTGGATGGATCGATGTGGACAATTATAACAACGCCTTTCTTCCACCACAGACCAAGCTCTTAGCGCTTTACAAACACGGGGTCGTTTGCACAACAGACTGTCTATCTGGGTAGAGCCACGACTGACAAATGCCTTTTAGGCGTTCATCGTATGTCATTCAGAGTTCAGGAAACACACACACACACACACACACACACACACACGTGTCTGAAGAATACCTTCACACATGACCCCGCGCACTGTTCCAACCGACTGACACCAGAAAGGACCGAAGAGAAAGTATTTTGTGTTCACCTGTACACATTGCAGGCTTCGGCATGTCGGAGACCATTCTGACACACCTCAACAACCCGCCAATCAAACACGGGACGGTCGGTCACGTGATGAGCAGCACAGAAGCCAAGGTGAGAGGCCACATTGTTTATTTACTTATTGCGTTTATTTGTTCATATTGATAATGCGTAACAATTAATTAGTTAATATGTAGTAGAAACATCAAACAGAATCATTAATATTGTAAAAACACAATGCATAAAACTCACAACGTAACATACCCTCAATACTGCAACTGTTACACTCCGACACACACACACACACACACACACACACACAATTAAACGGCTAATAGCAATTTTCACTTAAAATACATACATGTAAAAAGGAGCATAATTATAATTTGCATTACATGGATTTGTAAAAAAAAATGTAAAATAAAAGTTCCAACCACACCACCACCATCCATCTACCCACCCCCATTCTCTCTACTCACCCATCAAACACACTCACATTGCCATGAGCCTGGGACAACAGTACTATTTGAGTTATGAGAAGTATTTTTTTTTAAAGAGATAATTTTTAAAATTTTCTTTAAAGGTAGATAGATGAGTTGTTTGTCTGAGAGCAATAGGCAGAGAATTCCAAGTTGTTGGGCCGAAGACGGAAAATGACCTCTTTCCACAACTACAGAATTAACAATGTATACACAAATTCTAACGATTAACTACATACTATACTGCGGATTTTGAATACTCTGCACAAGTAAACAGCGATTTGCTTTACAATTGTCTCCTCTGTTGATGACATAAGCAAGAAAAGTCGAAACAGGGATGGGTGTCTACAATATTTTTGTGGAATTAACTGACGCGTAATATCATGCAAGGCAGGTCAACATGATACAAAGTGAACTTCATTTCCTTCAAAACATCTGCACGACAGAAGAGATCAACTCATTAGATTTACTAAACGATGACTAGGCATGAGAGAGAGAGAGAGAGAGAGAGAGAGAGAGAGAGAGAGAGAGAGAGAGAGAGAGAGAGCGTCTTGGTTTTATTTTATCGACAGTTATTGTAGAATTTATTATCTTAATTTGAAGTAGTTATACCCCCCCCCTTTTTTTTTTTATTTATGGCGTGTCTTATCACATCACGTACGTGTTTACAACGAGCCTGTAGCTGCAAAAAATGAATTTTCATGAAGATCGATAAAGTATTTTTTAATGGATTTGATTTGATTTACCTGTGACCCCTGACTGGCTGTGTCCCAGATCGTGGACGAGAACACGGGGGAGGCGCTGGGTGCTGGTCAGACAGGCGAGCTGTACGTGCGAGGACCTCAGGTGATGAAGGGATACTTCAACAACCCCCAGGCCACTCAGGACACCATTGTGGACGGCTGGCTGCGTACAGGTAAGGGACAGCACCTCATTGGTAAGGTACAGGTAAGGGACAGCACATCATTGGTAAGGTACAGCACATCATTGGTAAGGTACAGGTAAGGTACAGCACATCATTGGTAAGGTACAGGTAAGGTACAGCACATCATTGGTAAGGTACAGGTAAGGGACAGCACCTCATTGGTAAGGTACAGGTAAGGGACAGCACCTCATTGGTAAGGTACAGGTAAGGTACAGCACATCATTGGTAAGGGACAGGTAAGGTACAGCACCTCATTGGTAAGGTAAAGGTAAGGGACAGCACCTCATTGGTAAGGTACAGGTAAGGGACAGCACATCATTGGTAAGGTACAGCACATCATTGGTAAGGTACAGCACATCATTGGTAAGGTACAGGTAAGGGACAGCACATCCTTGGTAAGGTACAGGTAAGGTACAGCACCTCATTGGTAAGGTACAGGTAAGGTACAGCACATCATTGGTAAGGTACAGGCAAGAGACAGCACCTCATTGGTAAGGTACAGGTAAGGGACAGGTAAGGGACAGCACATCATTGGTAAGGTACAGGTAAGGGACAGCACATCATTGGTAAGGTACAGGTAAGGGACAGCACCTCACGGGTAATGTACAACAACACCTCACAGGTAATGTACAACACCTCACAGGTAATGTACAACAACACCTCACAGGTAATGTACAACACCTCACGGGTAATGTCCAACAACACCTCACAGGTAATGTACAACACCTCACAGGTAATGTACAACACCTCCTCACGGGTAATGTACAACACCTCCTCACGGGTAATGTACAACACTTCACAGGTAATGTACAACACCTCCCAGGTAATGTACAACACCTCCTCACGGATAATGTACAACACCTCACGGGTAATGTACAACACCTCACGGGTAATGTCCAACAACACCTCACAGGTAATGTACAGCACCTCACGGGTAATGTCCAACAACACCTCACAGGTAATGTACAACACCTCACGGGTAATGTCCAACAACACCTCACAGGTAATGTACAACACCTCACAGGTAATGTCCAACAACACCTCACAGGTAATGTACAACACCTCACGGGTAATGTACAACAACACCTCACAGGTAATGTACAGCACCTCACGGGTAATGTCCAACAACACCTCACAGGTAATGTACAACACCTCACGGGTAATGTCCAACAACACCTCACGGGTAATGTACAACAACACCTCACAGGTAATGTACAACACCTCACAGGTAATGTACAACACCTCACGGGTAATGTACAACAACACCTCACAGGTAATGTACAGCACCTCACGGGTAATGTCCAACACCTCCTCACGGGTAATGTACAACACCTCACAGGTAATGTACAACACCTCACGGGTAATGTCCAACAACACCTCACAGGTAATGTACAACACCTCACAGGTAATGTACAACACCTCCTCACGGGTAATGTACAACACTTCACAGGTAATGTACAACACCTCACAGGTAATGTACAACACCTCACAGGTAATGTACAACACCTCACAGGTAATGTTGTAATGTACAACAACACCTCACAGGTAATATTTATCAACACATTACATGTAATGAATATCAACACATCACAGGTAATGTAGAACAATACGTGACTCATCTGATGAAACGGTGTTGCGTACAAGTGATATGGTTATATAACAACACATCACCTGCTGGTGTGTGTGTGTGTGTGTGTGTGTGTGTGTGTGTGTGACAGGTGACCTGGGTCACTATGACGAGGAGGGGTACTTCACCATCACTGACCGCCTCAAGGAACTCATCAAGTACAAAGGATTCCAGGTGAGCCCTCTCTCTCCACCCCTCCTGGTAAACTGTGTTGCTGACCACCGCCCACCCCACTTGTCACACTGTGGCGGGCGGGTGTGGGTGATGTGGGATGCTGACCGCACACATTTTGCTTCCTTTCACACAGAAAAATACGACCAAGCAATGGATGAATTTTGAAATAAAATATTCATTAACGAAAATCTAGGATGGAACGTTCTATTAGTAGGATGCAAAGACTGTTACGAAACAAAGAAATTCTCGCGCATGTGTCTGCTCACGCATTTACATGGTCACTTAGGACTTCACTGATGATGATGATGATGATGGAGTCTCCCTTCGGACCGACGGATGAGTAGGCAGGCAGGCTTATCTGTCGGTGTGTGTCCTCATATGGGAGAAGAGGCCGATTCTGGATGCGCAGCACTTCCAACAGGTGTTGCAAGGGAAAACGTCTCCTGCCTGACCAGCACAGGTGACTTTTTTTTTTTTTTTTAGCGAAGAGGAGTTGTGCAGTCCCTTCCCCACTCTCTCGCCTACCGACGCTCACAGTCCCACAGGTGCAGATACTGCCACGTGTAGGACGGCCTCGGCAGGTGCAGGTTTTTTCTTCGGAGTTCCGTCTCCTAGGAGGATTCAACCAAGGATAAGAGCTCCCCCTGCCCTTTGGTCATCCTCTTCCGCCGTCACAGCCTTTGGGAAAGGTTTCCTCCTCCGCCTGTTCCGTCGTTGGGAGACTTCACATGCGGCAGGTAGTACTGGGTTACATGGTACCAGTAGCAAGGGCTATGCCCCTGACCTGACAGCACAAACATAGAATTATCATAATGCATAAATGCAGTGGGTGTGATGTCTGTTCTTTAACTTATGACTTTTACGATTCGCTTTTCAGTGTCGTATTCTTTTTTCTTTCACGATTCCTTTACAGGTTTAAGTGGGTATCTCAAGTGAGTCTTAAACACCCCGCTCTCCAGTTAATCCTTGTTGTTGTTTCATGGTTCATTTACTGGATAAAGTGGGTTTCACAAGTGAGCCTTGAAGGCATAGCCTCTCTAGTTAATCCTTGTAGTTTCTGGGTTTTTTCTTCATGATTCTTTTACTGGATCAAGTGGGTTTCACAAGTGAGCCTTGAAGGCATAGCCTCTCTAGTTAATCCTTGTAGTTTCTGGTTTTTTTCTTCATGATTCTTTTACTGGATTAAGTGGGTACCACAAGGGTATTGAAGGCCTTACCAGTCCAGTTAGCCTTTGTGTTTTTGTCGTGGTTTCTTTACTGGATAAAGTGGGTATCACAAGTGAGTCTTGAAGGCCCCGCCTCTCTAGTTAATCCTTGTTTCTTCATGATTCCTTTATTAGATTAATTGGATATCATACGAGTGAGTCTTACAGACTCCGCCTCTCCAGTTAACCCTTGTTGGCTGTGATGTGCAGGTGTCTTGAAGACTCCGCCTCTCCAGTTAACCCTTGTTGGCTGTGAAGTGCAGGTTTCTTGAAGACTCCGCCTCCTTGTTAATCCTTGTCGTTGTTGTTGTGAGAGTGCAGGTGGCCCCAGCGGAACTGGAGGCGTTGCTGCTGACCCACCCAGCCGTGGGGGACGTGGCCGTGGTGGGCATTGCTGACCAGGAGGCCGGAGAACTGCCCACAGCTTTCGTCGTGCCAAAGGCGGGCGCCACCGTCTGCCAGGAGGACGTCATCCACTTCTTGCACAGTGAGTGGACAGCGAGGGTGAATTGACTGGAATGATAGAATGAGGCACATGCACACGCATGCAGATACACAGACACTCACACACACACACGCGCACACATCCACTAACACAGGCACGCACCCCCCCTACCCCCCCCCCCCCCCCACACACACACACACACTCATACCATCATTCATACTCAAACAAGAATGAAGAAAGTTTATTTCTGTGACTCCAGTCCTCCGTGGAGGACAGACATCAGTAACATTGCATTGCTTCAGTCACATCTAACACTGCAAGCAAATTCAGTTGATGATTTATCAAGCAAAATGAAATGGTTCTGAACAACCAACCTAACCATGAAATCAGTGATGGAATCCACTCCGTTACCTTGACCTTGTTGTTGTGGTGGTGGTGTCCCAGGTAAGGTGGCCCCCCACAAACGGCTGCGAGGAGGGGTGAGGGTGGTGGACAGCATCCCAAAGAACCCCAGCGGCAAGATCCTGCGTCGGGTTCTGAGAGAGAGCATGGGGCCCTGATGGGATACCTCACATTTTGCCCCTGAACTCACCTGCACCTGCCGACAGCCAGGAACCAGTCATTACACCTGTTGCTTCTGAACTTATCTGTACCTGCCGACAGCCAGGAACCAGTCATTACACCTGTTGCTTCTGAACTTATCTGCACCTGCCGACAGCCAGGAACCAGTCATTACACCTGTTGCCCATGAACTCACCTCACGGTACATGCTGACAGCCAGGAACCAGTCATTACACCTGTTGCTTCTGAACTTATCTGTACCTGTTGACAGCCAGGAACCAGTCATTACACCTGTTGCTTCTGAACTTATCTGTACCTGCCGACAGCCAGGAACCAGTCATTACACCTGTTGCTTCTGAACTTATCTGTACCTGCCGACAGCCAGGAACCAGTCATTACACCTGTTGCTTCTGAACTTATCTGCACCTGTTGACAGCCAGGAACCAGTGATTACACCTGTTGCTTCTGAACTTATCTCTACCTGCCGACAGCCAGGAACCAGTCATTACACCTGTTGCTTCTGAACTTATCTCTACCTGCCGACAGCCAGGAACCAGTGATTACACCTGTTGCTTCTGAACTTATCTGTACCTGCCGACAGCCAGGAACCAGTAATTACACCTGTTGCCGATAGACATGAAATAAGGAAACGGCATTTCACTGAATCACTATTTTTGGCAATCTGTATGTAGAGTTCAGTTTATTTGCTCCAACTTGTACGATCCATATTTTCTCTTGCTCGGATTCATAATTTAATCTGAGACAACTTTACTGCGTATCATATTCCTGAGCTAGATTATTGTTCCATTTTATATAAGCATTAAAAAGATCGATCAATTTGGCATTTACAGAATGAGATAAATGTTCTAATTGTTTGAGTCTTTTCGTCAATATTGACTGTTTCCACTTTTTTGTTTTAGTTTTCCGTTCATCAATGGAAGTTCGCCGTCATCGAAAAGACAACCGTGTTAATCAAAGGGAAGAAACTGCAGGTTTTCCCCTATAAGCCTGATAGGAGTGCTTTCCCATTAGCATTTCCCCCCGTTGGGGTTTGCAAGAAAATCTTATGTCAAGAAGTCGTTTTCAGAATGATGAATAGAATTAAGTTATTCATTATAGTGCAGTAATAGAGATTCCCTCATGAATGATCACCATCCCCGAAAACGGAGTACGGCTGCTTACATGGCGGGTTAAAAACGGCCATACACGTAAAAACCCACTCGTGTACATACGAGTGAACGTGGGAGTAGCAGCCCACGAAGAAGAATGATCACTGTTTCATTCAAAATGTGTGTATAGAGTATGGAAAATTCCTACCGAGTGATTTATTTTAGAACAATTTCACTCTGATGCATAATCAATGATTTAATCTCTCTTCAGTTCTTCTCTCAACCCCCCACCCCTTTTTCTTTGGAAGGGGATGGAAGGAGGGAGGGAAGGGGCAATCATTTATCTTTATCACAATGTTTTCGTTGAATAACCTTTTTTTTTTTTTGCGTATTACACTTAATTTTTGTTTTTTTGTTTATTTGTAAACGTGTAAATTGAACAGATGTGAGAATATTGTGTTGTATTTCTCTTTTTATCACAACAGATTTCTCTGTGTGAAATTCGGGCTGCTCTCCCCAAAGACAGCACGTCGCTACACTGAGAGCGCCACCCTTTTATTATTTTTATTTTTTCCTGCATGCAGTTTTGTGTTTTTCCTGCCACGGCGTAAAATTCTAACAAGTCTAGTATCATTTACTAATCCGCTCACGTTTCATAAATAATAATTATATCCTCGTGTCAGTCTGATCGTGTGTGTGTGTGTGTGTGTGTGTGTGTGTACACAAAGAGGGACGTGTACACATTTACATCCCTCAGTCTCAATTCAACACTAAACATTACAGACAGACAGTTGAACAAACAGAATGAAACGTCAGTATCTTCACCTGTTAAAAAAAGAAGAAGAAAAAATAAGATACAAAGAAGAAGAAGAAGAAGAAAAGAGTATTTTCTCGGGAAGGAAAAACCAAGCTTTCACAATTAAGGGCGGTAACTGGGTGTCACGAACACAAAACGAACTAAGAAACGGATTGGGTTACCTGCCGCTCTCTTACCGTTCGACCTCGGGCCATTGAAAATCGCGAAAAAAAACCCCAAGTTTCGCGCAGAGCAATACAGATGACATCGCTTCTCTTGTGAACATTTTCAAAACAAAAAGGAACCAGCTGTGTGAGCGTGATTCTCTCTCTCCCCCTTTCTCTCTGTCTACAACACATCATAACTGAAGCAGTTAACAATGTTTAATTCGGACAAATGGAAATAGAGCTACCTAAGAATAAAACAAACAAAAAAAAAACAACAACAAAAAAACCCAACTGTTATTTCAAACAAAATAAGTATAATCCCCACCCCCACCCCCACTGGTTTTTTTTTTTTTTTTTTTTTTTTTTTTGCAGTCAGTACGTGAGCTACGTTTATCATCTTTAATTCGTACAGTCACGACTTTCTCTTGCTCAGATTCTTATTGTAATTTATTCCGAATCAACTTCGACTTTTTATCAATATTCCTGAGCTAGATTATTGTTGCTTTTTTTCTTTTTTCCTTTTAAATATGCAAATATTTGATAATACGTTGTTGATATTCACAAACAGAAAACATTTTTCAAATTGAGTTTTTTCATTATATATATATATATATATATATATATATATACTGTTTTCGTTATTATTACTATTATTATCATTTTCGTTCATTAATGATAGTTGGTCGCCGTTGATTCTTGACATCCACAATGTGTAATGGTGCAGAGTTGACCGGAAGTCCCTCCCCTAGGGCCGTGTGGTTGTGGTCTGGGAGGACACTGGTGAGGCCTCAAAGGAAGAGGTGGGCAGGGTAACAAGACTCGGAAACATCAGTCTGGAACACACAGAAATAATTTGTATTTGTATTTGTATTTCTTTTTATCACAACAGATTTCTCTGTGTGAAATTCGGGCTGCTCTCCCCAGGGAGAGTGCGTCGCTACACTACAGCGCCACCCATTTTTAAAAAAATTTTTTCCTGTGTGCAGTTTTATTTGTTTTTCCTATCGAAGTGGATTTTTCTACAGAATTTTGCCAGGAACAACCTTTTTGTTGCCGTGGGTTCTTTTACGTGCGCTAAGTGCATGCTGCACACGGGATCTCGGTTTATCGTCTCATCCGAATGACTAGCGTCCAGACCACCACTCAAGGTCTAGTGGAGGGGGAGAAAATATCGGCGGCTGAGCCGTGATTCGAACCAGCGCGCTCAGATTCTCTCTCGCTTCCTAGGCGGACGCGTTACCTCCAGGCCATCACTCCACTTCATCAGTGAAGACATGACTGTGTTCACATCTCGCTCTGTCTGTCCGTCTCTCTGTTCCCACCCACCCCCTTTGTGTTGTGGCCCAAGGCTGATGTGTATCAAAACACTGGAGTTCTTTCTGGAGTTCCCTCTGGCTCTGACTCTCTTCAGCAGTAATCAGGGAGAACAGGGAACTTCAGAATGTGGGTATTCTGTGTTTGTCTTTGGAGCAGCAGGAACACGTTCATTCTTCTTGAGCGATAGTAAAGTTGACTTTACAGGCAGAGAGAGAGACACAGAGAGACATAGAGAGAGACAGAGAGAGAGAGGGAGAACATACTGTCGTTACTCAGACGAAGACTGACAGACACGAGGAGTGAAAGAATCGAAACCTCCTAATCGTTTTCAAACACAACAGCAATCATCATCACGATGATAATATCCTCAAGTCAAGGATCTATTTTAATGGCAGTTTTCGCTCAATGTTGAAGTGGTAGGGCTACAATAAAACCAAGTCCAACACACCTTAGACACATAACTATGTAGAAGCATTTCCCAGTAGCTGAAGTGATATTAGACCATTGACAACTCACCTTGGCTTGCAGACATGTCGCAGCATTTCCCAACAGTTGAAGCGACAGTACCACAATTACACCATGTCCAACTCACCTTACCGACATATTTAGCAGCATTCCCCAGCAGTTGAAGCTACAGTACCACAATGTGACCCTGTCTAACTCACTTCATAGACACAGGTAACAACATTTCCCTGCAGTTGAATCGATAGTACCACAATGAAACCCTGTCCAACTCACCTGTGGGACATACGTAGCAGCATTTCCCAGCCGGACGCACAGGCTTTTTGCACCCAGGGATGTCGCACGAGGTGGACGTGCAAGCGTAACTCACTCCGAAGCACGTGCATGTCTTGCAGGGGTCAGTCGGCCACACGAATGACTCGCCGTCAGAGTACGTCTTTCCGCCATGTTCACACCCACTTCTCTCTACTCGGGGAACCAAACCAGCCATCGCCACAGACCAGGCGATACAAAAGAAAACGGCAGTTGTCATCAGTGTCATCGTCGTCGTCGTTGGTGGCGGCTGAAGCAGTTTTTCACTTGGCGAAGAGCGAAGGAACAGTGTGGCCAGTCTGTCAGAATGTCGTTCCGGTGAGGACTACTTTCACAGTGTCACAGCAGTGGAAGGCGGCTCACACACACAAAAAAAGTCTGTTCTCAATCCGAGTGCAGCGATCACTGCAAACAACCTACACACTTCTACTACTGCTGCTACGAAGTTTATTCGCGCCATAATCAAAATGATTTTGCTCGATGCGCTTTACGATGGTTATATTTGAACAAGAACACAAAAGATCTACATTGCAGAGACAGCGGAGGTGGGGTGTGGAGGTGGGGTCCGATCGGGGATTAGGCGACAAATAATAAACACAATGAATAAAACATGGAAGACAAGTGACTTCTTTTTCTCGAAAGTGTTGCTTACGTCATTTTGTTGATTTAGCTGCGTCGTTTGATAGCTGAACTGTTCTAAATCTGTCAGACGTCAGTGTACAAAAGAACAAAGTTATTCACTGAAAAGTTTCTGTCCGTGGCCTGCAGTGTGTGTGTGTGTGTGTGTGTGTGTGACTTGACTTGACTTGACTTGACTTGACTTGACTTCATTTATTGTCATAAAATCCCGAAGGATTAATAGACACAACAAAGAACAAAGGGAACAAAGAAATAAACGGTCATCTAATACGCATGCACTGAAATACATAGTTGGCAAGTGTTTTTTGACAGTCATCGCAGGTGAATAAATCACTTGGTTTTAGTATATTGTTTTGTATTTTTCTAGAGAAAATGTGTGTGTGTGTGTGTGGTGTGGTGTGGTGTGGTGTGTGTGTGTGTGTGTGTGTGTGTGTGTGTGTGTGTGTGTGTGTGTGTGTAGCCTTATCCACAACATTGTCTGCTTCACTAAAACACCAAGACTTGGCAAAACTGGCACGTTCAACACGTTTTCACCAACCACACTCGGGGAAAACTGTTTTGAACATAGATTTTTAAAAACAACAACAAAAAACATACACACAAACAAAACCAAAACAAACAAACAAAACCAAAAACCCCCAAACAACTGCTTCCAAGTCAGCCCTCTAGATCCAGGTGAACTGGTAACCAACTGCTTCGAACAACTATCAGCACTGAAAAGCACACTTGCTAAAATAAATCTAGTGTTACTGTTACAAATTAATTCTTCATCAATTTCCCCGTTCTTATCATGACGTAAATTCGAAAAAAAAGAAAAAAAAAAAAAAAGGAGAGTTACTTTTGCATCTCCATAATTCCACAAGTATGCCATTCTATTCACTCAAAGTTAAGTACAGCAGAAGACACTATTGTAGGCTATTATGTAGAAAATGTTGGTCAAATTTGGACATTGTACTCCGAACAGTTTTCCTTAAGAAAAAGAAAAAAACATGGAACAGTGAACATCCAAAGAGGCACGTGCATGGTATTAAAAAAATGACACGTGTCTTTCTTTACCCAAAGAGCAAAACTCGCTATGAGTTTCGTCACAAAAATCATCAAACACAACTTAGCGCAAATATTATCGATAGCTCTCGGTAATATTCAATCTAAAGTTCAGCTCTCTCTCTCTCTCTCTCTCTATATATATATATATATATGTGTGTGTGTGTGTGTGTGTGTGTGTGTGGGCCGAGAGAACGAGAGAGAGAGAGACATCCACTAGTCTCTAAAGACTAAAAGACTGGAGAAATAGTTTCATACCGTATTTCGTTTTTTTTTTCTTTTTTGTTTTGTTTTTTGTTTGTTTGTTTGTTTAAAAAAAAATTAATTAGTTTATTTTTTGTGTGTGGTAGAAACAAATAGCAGGCATTGATAAGTATCATACCTACATTTTGTTTCTGCTAAACTGAAAGTGAATAACATCTTTAACGTCAAAACATTATTATCGATAACAGCTATGACATAATTTGTTGATTTCTGAATGTGCGGGAAGGAAGGGGGAGGGGGAGGGAGGGAGGGGTGGGGGGAGGGGAGTGGGGGGGAGACAAGCGGATGTCGAGAAGGGAACAGGGAGAGTACTGAGGAAAAGAGGGGATGTAACTCGGGCAAGACACTCTCCGCTATAATCAGATTCTCGCCCAAACAGTCGGGACAGCAGTTGCCTCCCCTGCTGTTGTGATGGTCACGGTCAGACACGGGTGACTGTCATAGTGTTCCTTTCGGTTTGTCATGTCAGGAGGACAGTGGTTCCCGGCCAAGGCAACACTGATTCAGCTGGTTAATTAACTTCATGCTTCTGTCAACTCACTGTGTTTGGTTCTCAAGTCATTCTCCAGTCCCTATGATACAGGCAAACACTGGCACTGACGCACACACCGGCACACTGGCGCGCACACACACACACACACACACACACACACACGTATAACACCGTGACGCACACACACTGCACACATACACACACAGACACAGACACAGACACAGACACACACACACACACACACACACAGAGACTCAGAGACACATACACACGCGAGCGCACACATACAGCATTGTAACTCTAGACACCGGGGAAAAATCTTGACTTCTTCAAAACACAAACTGAAAGCCTGCAGCCTTTCAAACAGGACAAAAACAGAACTTGTCTCAGCTGGAAAACCAGATCGACAAGTGCCCATTTCTGACTTGACGATGTATGTGGGGCAGGCTTTACGAACAAGCGGCAAAACTCGAGCTTCTGTGTGCTTCTGGGGGGGGGGTGACCTACCTACCTACTTTCATGATCTCATTTCTCTTTCAGCGTTATCAGTCTGTGACCTTGACAGTGAGACAGTCGGTGTGCCGCACGCGAGGACACCTCCCAGTCAGTTTTGCACCCCTGGCGGAGATTTCGCGATTCCACTTGTTTGGAAAACATGGTTCGGGTCAGGAGGACCATAGCATTATCCCCCCCCCCCCACACACACACACTCTCTCTTGCATTTCTTGATGAATGTTCATTGGATGGTTTGGCTTGGGGGCCACTGAAGAATCGCTGTCGGTAGCATCAGTCGGGCCTGCCCAGAACAACTTCAGTGGTTGGAGATACGGTTGTTTTCGGGAGAGCGAAATATGTATGTATGTATGTATGTATGTATGTATGTATGTATGTATGTATGTATATGTGCACACACACATACACACACACACACACTAATCCCCCCCCCCCGCACCCCCCTCCCCAAGGATCACTGAGACAAAAAAAAGACCCCCCCCCCCCCCCCCCCCCCCCCCCAAAGAAGAAACCACACATTATGCCCGCGTTTTTATCGTTTGCCCGCGATGCGATGGCACGACATCACTCTTACACCATACAACACGCTGGAAACAGGCTGACGAGTGCTTCTCTAAACTTCGCAGTCGCTGACATACCTCCGTCCGTGTACTCAGTGTTCTCTCTGCACGCAGCTGGGTCGTGGTGACTTCAGATAACTTCTTCAGTCACTCCTGTGTGTTCAGGATATCTGACCTTGGTGGCTGAATTATTATCTATTGGCTTTGCGAGTCGATAGTGCGAACGTTTGGGGGGAGAGTTTGTTTCGTTGTGTCATCAGTGTGTTGCTGCAGTGTGCTGGTTTCCAAGGTTGCGGAGTGTTATGAGGGTGTTGCTGAGGTCAGTTGTGTGTGTGTGTGTGTGTGTGTGTGTGTGTGTGTGTGTGTTGCTGAGGTCAGTTGTGTGTGTGTGTGTGTGTGTGTGTGTGTGTGTGTGTGTGTACACAGTGTGTGTGTATATGTGTGTGCACACAGTGTGTGTGTGTGTGTGTGTGTGTGTGTGTGTATACATGTGTGTGTGTGTGTGTGTGTGTGTGTGTGTTGCTGAGGTCAGTTGTGTGTGTGTGTGTGTGTATGTGTGTGTGTGTGTGTGTGTGTCTGTGTCTGTGTGTGTACACAGTGTGTGTGTATATGTGTGTGTACACAGTGTGTGTGTGTGTGTGTGTGTGTGTGTGTGTGTTGCTGAGGTCAGTTGTGTGTGTGTGTGTATGTGTGTGTGTAAACAGTGTGTTTTGTGTGTGTGTGTGTGTGTGTGTGTGTGTGTGTGTGTGTCCACAGTGTGTGTGTGTGCGTGCGTGCGTGCGTGCATGTGTGTATGCATGTGTATACCTGTGTGTGTATGTGTGTGTGTGTGTGCGTGCGTGCAAGTGTGTATGTGTTCGTGTGTGTATGTATGCGTGAGCGCGCGTGTGCGTGCATGTGTGTATGCGAGTGAGTATGCATGTATGTGTGTTTGTTTGTGTGTGTGTGTGTGTGTGTGTGTGTGTGTGTGTGTGTGTGTGTGTGTGTGTACGTGTTTGTGTGTGTGCGTACTTGCGTGCGCATGTGTTTTTGTGTTTTTATGTATGTGTGCATATATATATATATATATATATATATATGTATGTGTGTGTGTGTGTGTGTTTGTTTGTGTGTGTTTACATGTGTGTTTACATGTGTGTGTGTGTGTGTTTACATGTGTGTGTGTGTGTGTGTGTGTGTGTGTGTGTGTGTGTGTGTGTGTGTTTTAATGTTCACGCGTTTGCTTCCCAACAGTTCCAGAATGCAGAGCTATCTACGTGTTCCTGGAATCGTGAGATGTTTGGCACAGGTTCGCGTTACCTCACAACGATATAACGGTGAATATCTTTCTGTCTGTCTGCCTGCCTGCCTGCCTGTCTGTTTTTCTGTTTGTCTGCCTATCTGCTTGTCTGCCTGCCTGCCTGCCTATCTGTCTGTCTGTCTGCCTGCCTGCCTGCCTGTCTGTATTTCTGTCTGTATTGCGTGGCAATGTGATTCCAGGTCTTCGTGTTCGTCCTGTTGAATATGTATATGGTTGTTGTTGTTGTTGTTGTTTATTTGTCTCTGTGTTATATGATGTGCGCCAATGTGGTCGTGTTTCTCTCTTTCTGTCTCTCTCACTCTGCGCGCGCGCGTGTGTGTAGGAAGGAATTCTGTTTAATGTCCCATTACACATACTGGTGATTGTAGACATTTTTTGTCAAAGTATTGATTTTCACATTTGACTATTACGGTTAAAAAGGTATGAATGGAGGTGGAGCGGTGTTGAACAATGAGTTTGGAGACACAGGGTTGAAGAAGGGACGGATGAAAGATAGATCATTGAAATAAATATTTAAGTACAGTTAAATAAAATCCTTTAACTCACTCAGTACGACCAGTCCTCTCTTCTCCTCTACACAGACCCCTCGGATGTCCAGTGGGTGTCTGAATGACCCAACCTTTAGCTTCCGTCGTCAGAATTGTGGTATTCTTTGTAACATTCACCTCTTCAGTATAAGAGCCTTCCGCTTGCAATATTTTGATGATGGTAACTGGGGTGAAACGCTGTTAACGTCGTCTCTTTCGCCGTTCGTATGGAGAGAGTTAATGGACATCGTAAAAGACAGGTCACTGGTGAACACTGGGTCCGAAGTCCAACAACTTCTTCTTCGTTCAGGGGCTACAACTCCCACGCTCACTCGTATGTACACGACGAGTAAGCTTTTGCGTGGATGACCGTTTTTACCCCGCCATGTCGGCAGCCATATTCCGTTTTCGGGGGTGTCTAACACCTAACCAGAACGACTCTGCCACGGCCGGTGCTTTCTATGAAGTAATGTTTGATTATACATTGGGTTCGCAGTTTGCAGCTCCAGTTGTGTGATTTTATTGCACATTTCATACTGTATATTCTGCGACTGCTCACAGAAGAAGAGGAGAAGCATGAGGATGGGTGGTGGGTGTGTGTGTGTGTGTGTGTGGGTGGGGGGTGGGGGGGGGGCTGAAAGAGTATAAAGATGAAAACTTCAGACAATAAGAACGGTCACAATACAACAACAACAACAACAAAATAATAAATAAAATAAAAATGATAATAAAAAGGATGGGTGTGGGGGGAGGGGGGGAATTGGAGGAAGGAAGACATTTAAAAAAAAGAGTCAAAGAAAAGAAAAAGAGAAGAGAAAGAATGGAGGGAGAAAGGGACGAAGAAAGGAAAAGAAAAAGAAGAAAAAAGAATGGGAGGAAAGGTAGAAAGAAGAAGGAAAGAAGGAATAAAGTGATTAGAAGGACGAGGAGAAAGAGAGAGAGAGGGAGAGAGAGAGGGAGAGGGAGAGAGAGAGAGAGAGAGAGAGGGAGGGAGGGAGAGAGAGAGGGAGAGAGAGGGAGAGAGAGAGAAAGAGAGGGAGGGAGAGAGAGAGGGAGAGAGAGAGAGGGAGAGAGAGAGAGAGAGAGAGGGAGAGAGAGAGAGAAGGAGAGTAGAGAGGGAGAGAGAGAGAGGGAGGGAGAGAGAGAGAGAGAAAGAGAGAGGAGAGGAGAGAGGGAGAGAGAGAGGGGAGGGAGAGAGAGAGAGAGAGGGAGAGGGGGAGAGAGAGAAACAAACAGACAGACAGGACAAACACAGAAACAGAGACAGGGAGCGGGAACAGAGATAGACAGAGACACAGACAGAGGGAAAAACAAAAAGAAAGAGGAAATGCTGATGAAGACGAAGAGACAGAGACAGTCACAATATGAAGCATTGTTATGTCACACATGTCTTTTGGCCCCCAAAGGGACGGGAGCGATAGGCCCAGAATGCTATACACGTGTGACACTGACAAACGAAGACGCGTGGAAACTGACGACCTGGATATGCTTCAAGGGCAGATAAAGGAGGACCACGACCATTCTCAGTTATGGCGAACTTCTGGCAGCAAAAGGCGTTTTCATTTCCTTCACTAAAAAACCCCGAAATATTCTTTAAAAATACATTATATTGTGCTTTGAAAATAACGCCTTAGAAATTAAATTTTTGCCTTTTTTGACGCCTATAAAATCTAATCTGAATACAAATAATAAAACAAACCAAGAAACAAAAACTATTACACACACACACACACACACACACACACACACTGCAAAACGAATATTAAAGCAGAACATTTGTACTTTCTTTTCGTCACTAAACGAAAAGCTGAGCTGGAGAAAGAAACTGTTGTACTGTATCGTATTGTATTGTTTCTTGTCGCGACATATGATTATCTCCCTGTGATATTCGGGCCCAATAAAAATCTCGGTCTTTAACAAAATAATAAACAATAATGGTTTATTCTTCTTTTTTTTCCAGGCCATCTGGCCCATATGAACAGGAGAAATGCTTGAAGATAACAAAAGATATAAAGTGAATGAAAAAAGAGAAGTTTTTACTCCTAAAATCACGTGCACATCAAAAGACACACGTAAGTATATTTTACAGTAGTTGTAAGTTTACTTTCACTTTCTAAGTTTCATTACAGTTAAGTTTTATTACAAAATCTCGGTCTGTATACGTGTGTGTTTTTTTTCTTGCAGGGACCATCCTGTGCCTTTCCCAGAGTTCCAGTTACCGGAAGTCACACAGTCATGTGACCCGCTGGTGTCAAGGTCACGGCAGACAGCTGAGTACGTACGTCGGTACAACGTCGGATGACGTCAGCAAGATCGTGCGCAGTCCCTTCCCAGAAATCAGCGTTCCCGAGCAGTCTTTTGCCGAGTTTGTCTTCTCCACTGTTTCACAATACAGAGACAGGCCTGCTCTGGTGAGCCTGCGATAGTTTGGAGTCTTGGTGTGTGGCTAGTGTTCTACGTCTGTGTGTGTGTCTGTGTGTATATGTAACTGCGTGTCTGTATGTCTGTGTGTCTCTTTCTGTATCTCTAAGTCTTTGTATGTGTTTGTTTCTTTCTCTGTCTCTGTCTGTTTCCTTTTTGTCTTTGTCTCTGTATCTCTCTCTGTTTGCCTGTCTGTCTTTATCTTTCTCTCCTTCTTTGTTTGGGAATAATGTAGAGTCACGTGCTTCTGTCTGTTCTTTGTTCTCCCCACCCCCCTCCACCCAGCCCCTCCATCTTTCCCTGTCTCTCATCAAGGAGAAGAATGCAAGACGATCACGATCACATGGTTTGCTGCAGTTCCTAAAAGAACAAAGAAAAAGGTCCCAAATGCAGAGGCACTGATAAGGTTAAGTTAAAGGTTAAAGGTTAAAGGTCCTATAGCCTTTTACGGCCATCCAGGCAGTGAATTCATATCCACTGTGTCTAGGACTCGACATAGGAAGGCAGTGAATTCATCACATCCACTGTGTCTAGGACTCGACATAGGAAGGCAGTGAATTCATCACATCCACTGTGTCTAGGACTCGACATAGGAAGGCAGTGAATTCACATTCACTGTGTCTAGGACTCGACATAAGAAAGGGGAAGGGGGGTTGGGGGGGGGACCTAATCCTCTCCTTCCGTCGTTTTAACCTTCCCCAACCAAGCAGGTACCCATTCACACCTGGGTAAAGTGTGGAAATCAGAGTAAAGTGACTTTCCCAAGAAGACTGTCTTGTGAGACAGATGGATGTCACTGCTACATGCATGATGTATTGATTGACTGATTGTTACGACAGGTGGACCACCTGACAGGACAGCAGTGGACCTTCACTCAGATGAAAGATGCCGCAGTGCGAGTGGCCAGTGGTCTGTGCAGACTGGGATTAGGCCGTGGTGACACGCTGCTCCTGCTGTCCTACAACTGTCCGCAATTCGCGATACTCTTCTTGGCCTGTGCTGCTGCGGGAATCATCGTCTCCACTGCCAACCCCATGTACACCCCTGGTATTCATGCACTTGGTTTTGTTTCTATCGACTGTAGTTAACGTTTTTCTATTTCAATCCTCTCTCTCTCTCCCTCCCTCTCTTTATCTCTACTTTTCCGTCTGTCTATCTGTCTCTCTTGCTCTGTCTTCCGTGTCTAGCGAAGTACATAAGCCATAAATTATCAATTATCATGAATAAATATAACAGATGAAAGACAACAGATGGAATTAAATCACAAGAAACAGCACTTACAGTGCAACAAATTTGAAATACTTAGAACAGGAAAGGGGAGGTTACCACTTCAAAAAGACAATGGCCGAATGAATGTCACCCGCATATTTGTATCCGTATCTCTCTGTCGTGTCCTGTAGAGGCCAATGATCTGCTTTCCTATCCTATCCTGCACTCTCTCACCTTGTCCTGTCCCGCTGTATACAGTGGTGCTGGCACGAATGATATAGATTTCAGGACAGCAACATCCTGTCTTGTTCTGTCCTCTTGTCCACAGAGGAGCTGGCTGAAGATGCCAGCATGCTCAAGAATGTTCAGCCCTGTCCCGTCCTGTCCTGTCCTGTCCTGTCCTGTCCTGTCCTGTCCTGTCCTGTCCTGTCCTGTCCTGTCGTGTCCTGTCCTGTCCTGCCATGTCCTGTCCTGCACTGTCCTGTCCTGTCCTGTCTTATCCTTTCCTGTCTTCCTGTCCACAGTGGAACTGGCTTGGGGACTATAGATGTCACGATTCTCGGGAATATCCTGTCCTATCTTACCATACCCTGTCCTGTTTTTCTTGTCCTGCTATGTCCTGTCTTGTCCTGTACGGTTACGTAGTGCCCCTTTCTGTCGTATTCTGTCCTGTCATGTTGAGTTCTCTCCTCTCTCGGCCTGATCTGTTGTGTCCTGTTCAATGTTGTCCTGTCCCCTGTTCTATCTTGTCCCCCTGTCCTGTCCTGTCTCCCTGTCCTGTCCTGTCTTTCTGTCCTCTCTCCCTGTCCTGTCCTGTCTTCCTATCCTGACCTGTCTCCCTGACCTGTCTCCCTGTCCTGTCCTGTCCTATCTCCCTGTCCTGTCCTGTCCAGTCCCCCTGTCCTGTCCTGTCTCCCTGTCCTGTCCTGTCTTTCTGTCCTCTCTCCCTGTCCTGTCCTGTCTTCCTATCCTGTCCTGTCTCCCTGTCCTGTCCCTGTCCTACCCTGTCCTGTCTCCCTGACCTGTCTCCCTGTCCTGTCCTGTCCTGTCTCCCTGTCCTGTCCTGTCCAGTCTCCCTGTCCTGTCCTGTCTCCCTGTCCTGTCCTGTCTCCCTGTCCTGTCCTGTCCTGTCTCCCTGTCCTGTCCTGTCTCCCTGTCCTGTCCTGTCTTCCTGTCCTGTCCTGTCTCCCTGTCCTGTCCTGTCCTACCCTGTCCTGTCTCCCTGACCTGTCTCCCTGTCCTGTCCTGTCCTGTCCTGTCCTGTCCTGTCTCCCTGTCCTGTCCTGTCCTGTCTCCCTGTCCTGTCCTGTCCTGTCTCCCTGTCTCCCTGTCCTGCCCTGTCTCCCTGTCCTACCCTGCCCTGTCTCCCTGTCCTATCCTGTCCAGTCTCCCTGTCCAGTCTCCCTGTCCTGTCCTGTCTCCCCGTCCTGTCCTGTCTCCCTGTCCTGTCTCCCTGTCCTGCCCTGTCTCCCTGTCCTATCCTGCCCTGTCTCCCTGTCCTGTCCTGTCTCCCTGTCCTGCCCTGTCTCCCTGTCCTACCCTGCCCTGTCTCCCTGTCCTGTCCTGTCTCCCTGTCCTACCCTGCCCTGTCTCCCTGTCCTGTCTCCCTGTCCTACCCTGCCCTGTCTCCCTGTCCCCAGAGGAACTGGCACGACAGCTACAGATGTCAGGATGCACGGCGATAGCAGTCGGGGAGGACCTGGTCCCTTCCGTCCAAGCCGCTCGTCAGCATGACCCCACTCTGCAGGTAAGGTCAAGGTCAGCCAGGTACGTTCAAGGTCAGAATGAAAGAGAGGCATTGATGGATGTAGATATGTTTTCAACTGAATGGATGACATTCGCATACCAGCTTGTTCTCAATCTCTTTTAGTTAAAATGTTTACGGGTTTATTGTTGTGTTCCCCCCCCCCCGCTCTCTCTCTCTCTCTCTCTCTCTCTCTCTCTCTGTGTGTTCAATCCATATTTATGAACAGTGTGATATGAATAGGGTGTCCCAAATATTTGATGTTTGATTAATCGAGGAATGTTAAAATACTGCTACCCCTCCCTCTCATTCATCATATATGTACACAGCAGATCCCTTTGTCCTTTGGTTTCAGTCTTGTATGATACCACAACAGTTTCTCTCAAAATACAACTATTTCTTCAGCTCAAACAGATCGTGATAGGAAAGGCGGAAGGCTACATGCCATTTTCAGCCTTGCTGGAGGATGATGGGAAGGCGTTTCCGGAGAACACGGACTTCCGGCCCAAAGAAGACATATTTGCACTTCCCTACTCCAGTGGTACTACAGGACTGCCCAAAGGCGTCATGCTGACTCACACCAACGTCGTCGCGAATATTCTGCAGCAGCAGTGAGTGGCTTGCTTGTGTATTCGTAATTTAACAAAAAATCATGATTACGCTGTTTGCTGGTGTCTAAAAAAGCTAGTTAGGTACACAATGGGATAATTGCTTTTGTACAGAATACGAACTGGGTGCAGAAGCATAAGAAAAGATGTGTGGAATGATAAATAATGTCCGTGTGCACCTTCCCACACACCAACATCCACACCAATACCCACCCACCCACCCCTTATCTGTGTTGCCCCAGGGGAATGACGGTGGGGGAGGAGGGGGAGGGGAGACTGCTGAATGTCTTACCACTGTACCACATCTACGGTCTGGTGGCTTCCCTGTGGGCTGCTCTGTGTTCAGGCAACACTGTCGTCACCCTGTCTCGTTTCCATCCTCAGCACTTCCTGGACGCCATCCAAACACATCACGTAAGTAACCTCATCTCTCATGTTCTGTAAACTTTGCCAAGGCATTCAACGTGGTTGACTACATGTACACTCTTATAATCCTATAATTTATGGTGCTTTCTATTAACACCTAAGATCTTATGTCATTATTCTCTGATAACAAAAAGAATGTCGATATTAATGAATCTAAGTCTGCGCTTTTGCCTGTTAAGTAGGGTGTACCTCAAGGCTGTGTTCTTGGTCAAATGCTATTTTCAGTATATATTTACCTCTGTATCTAACACTTTGTCAGATGTTTGCAGGTGATACACTCCTACATGCCAATTATTGTAATACTAAAACGATATATCCTTTGTTAAGCTCGGTTTGTGCTAAATATTTAAACACAGAAAACCAACGTTATAATGATCACATCCAAAAGATGTGTAAAGACTTCTCTGATGACTTTTTCCCTTATTACATCAATGATGAAAGGGTGAACTTAGAAACCACACACACAAAAACAACAACAATAACAAAAACTGTGAGCAACGAGTTAAGAAAAAAATATCATCTCCTCGCAATCCACCAAGCTCCAGAGTCCCTCACTCTATGAACAAAGACGAAACAGCGTTCGGTGCCTCGATAGATATGATCCGGCCGTTACAAACAATACTAATTTTTTAAATCTGGCATAAAAGAATGATACCTTATTTTCCAGTGCTTTATACTAAACCTCTTCACATTCATTGCTCGTTTACTGGCAGGAAAGAGAGAGAGAGAGAGAGAGAGAGAGAGAGAGAGAGAGAGAGAGAGAGAGAGAGAGAGAGAGAGAGAGCGCTCAGAACTCAAGCTGAAAACGTTTCTTGTTCAAGGATTAAGATTTTAGGTATGGCCAATTGTTACAATCTACCCTTGAGAGAGAGAGAGAGAGAGAGAGAGAGAGAGAGAGAGAGAGACAGACAGACAGACAGACAGACAGACAGACAGACTGGCTGGGAACTCTTGTGGCCTGATTTCAGATCACCACCCTCCACCTGGTGCCCCCTCTGGTGCTGTTCCTGGCCAAGGAGCCCCAGGTGCTGAACTACGACATCTCCAGTGTCCACAAAGTGATCTGCGCTGCGGCACCACTGGGTTGCGGCATCAGTGAGGAGTTTGCTGCCCGTTCCTCGGCCCTGCTGATGCAAGGTGGTCATGTGTGTGTGTGTGTGTGTGTGTGTGTGTGTGTGTGTGTGTGTGTGTGTGTGTGTGTGTGATAATTCCTTATGAAACGGGGCCATTATATATTCTTGTTTTTTTTGTTTTTATTTTTTATCAGTTATCGACATATGGTAACCTATTTTTCCTAGTCTGTGTTTTTATCGATATTTTATTTTACCTGTGTGCATAGCTGTCAGAGATTTGTGGACACAGGTGAAGCCAACAGTGGTTGCGTGCACGTGCGTGTCTGTGTGTCTGATGGGCGCCTGCGCGCATGTACTGTGAGCACGTGACTGAATGGTATGTACAACACCACGAATTTCACTTAGAGAAAAGATGAATGAAAAACATTGGATTTAAATTATGTGCAACAGATAAGTGATGTGTGGTATTGTATTGTATGGTATAACATGGCGTTGTATTGTATTATATTGTATGATATATCATGGTATTGTATTGTATCATAATGTATTGTATTGCATTGTATTGTTGTGTTGTGTTGCGTTCTTTTTTGTCAACAGATTTCTATGTGTGAAACTTGGACTGCTGTCCTAGAAAAGAGCGCTTCGTCAAGAGCAATGCCACACATTGCTTTTCCTTTCTTTTCTTTGTGCGAGTGTGTTTGTTGAACTATCAAAGCACATGAAGGTGTTTTTTTTCTTCAGAATTTTGCAAGGGACTATCCTTTTGGTGCTGCGGGTTCATTTACGTGCGGAAATTGCATACTGCACAGAGGACCTGGGTTTATTGTCTCATCCGAATGGTTAGCACCCAGACGCCCACTAAAAGTCAAGTGGAGGAGGGGTGGGGAAGCAAACATCTCGGTTCGCATATGGGATTGGAACCCGTGGACACTCGTTTCCTAGTTTGGCACGTGGCCACCGGGCCACCAGTGCACGTGGATGGTGATTCACGTCCATAGCTGTGCTCTTGTCCCCAGGGTACGGCCTGACAGAAACCAGCCCCATCACACACATCAACAACCCACCCGTCAAAATGGGCACCATTGGCCACGTGGTCACCATGACTGAAGCCAAGGTCAGCTGTCAAGGTCATTCTGTCGGTCAGTCAGTGTTGTGTATCATCAGTTGTTGTTTTTAACTCGTTGAATCACTCAGTGTCTCTCAGTGTCTCTGTGTCTCTCAGTGTACCTCAGTGTCTCTCAGTGTACCTCAGTGTCTCTGTGTCTCTCAGTGTACCTCAGTGTCTCTCAGTGTACCTCAGTGTCTCTCAGTGTACCTCAGTGTCTCTCAGTGTCTCTCAGTATACCTCAGTGTCTCTCAGTGTACCTCAGTGTCTCTCAGTGTACCTCTGTGTCTCTCAGTGTCTCTCAGTGTACCTCAGTGTCTCTCAGTGTACCTCTGTGTCTCTCAGTGTCTCTCAGTGTACCTCAGTGTCTCTCAGTGTACCTCTGTGTCTCTCAGTGTCTCTCAGTGTACCTCAGTGTCTCTCAGTGTACCTCTGTGTCTCTCAGTGTCTCTCTGTGTCTCTCAGTGTACCTCTGTGTCTCTCAGTGTACCTCAGTGTCTCTCAGTGTACCTCTGTCTCTCAGTGTACCTCAGTGTCTCTCTGTGTCTCTGTGTCTCTGTGTTTCTCAGTGTCTCTCAGTGTACCTCAGTGTCTCTCAGTGTACCTCAGTGTCTCTCAGTGTACCTCTGTGTCTCTCAGTGTACCTCAGTGTCTCTCAGTGTACCTCAGTGTCTCTCTGTCTCTCAGTGTACCTCAGTGTCTCTCAGTGTACCTCAGTGTACCTCTGTCTCTCAGTGTACCTCAGTGTCTCTCAGTGTACCTCAGTGTACCTCAGTGTACCTGTGACCCCTGACTGGCTGTGTCCCAGATCGTGGACGAGAACACGGGGGAGGCGCTGGGTGCTGGTCAGACAGGGGAGCTGTGCGTGCGAGGACCTCAGGTGATGAAGGGATACTTCAACAACCCCCAGGCCACTCAGGACACCATTGTGGACGGCTGGCTGCGTACAGGTAAGGGACAGCACGTCATTGGTAAGGTACAGGTAAGGGACAGCACATCATTGGTAAGGTACAGGTAAGGGACAGCACATCATTGGTAAGGTACAGGTAAGGGACAGCACATCATTGGTAAGGTACAGGTAAGGGACAGCACCTCATTGGTAAGGTACAGGTAAGGGACAGCACATCATTGGTAAGGTACAGGTAAGGTACAGCACATCATTGGTAAGGTACAGGTAAGGGACAGCACATCATTGGTAAGGTACAGGTAAGGGACAGCACATCATTGGTAAGGTACAGGTAAGGTACAGCACCTCATTGGTAAGGTACAGGTAAGGGACAGCACATCATTGGTAAAGTACAGGTAAGGGACAGCACCTCATTGGTAAGGTACAGGTAAGGGACAGCACATCATTGGTAAAGTACAGGTAAGGTACAGGTAAGGTACAGCACATCATTGGTAAAGTACAGGTAAGGGACAGCACATCATTGGTAAGGTACAGGTAAGGTACAGCACATCATTGGTAAGGTACAGGTAAGGTACAGCATATCATTGGTAAGGTACAGGTAAGGTACAGGTAAGGGACAGCACATCATTGGTGAGGTACAGGTAAGGTACAGGGGTGGCGAAAAGTTAAGGACCAGTTCAATGAATGGAGGCATTTTTCATGAAATAGTTTAAAAGATAACGGAGAGATGATTTGAATTCTGCATGCTTCATAGGGTCTACCACTGACCTTTCAATGAACACGCAAACAGCTGTGTAAGGCACACCTGCACCATTAACAGCTGGAACAAGAGAGGCAAGGCCTTCAAGACTCACTTGTGATAAATTAAGTCCCCTAGCATTAATTATAGAGTAATTTCCCTTCTTTACTATCTGCACCAAAACGTTTGCAAAATAAATAAAAATTCCATGCTTAGCAAAAAAAAGTTCCTGTTTGAACAAAAAAATGATAATAATGACTCCTCTTGTTGTTGTGTCAGAATAAGAGGTCAAATTGCCAAGTTTAGAGAATACAAAAAAATATAAATATAACAGTAAATGCAGTTTGTATATAATTAGGCTTCTTTTTTATTTTTTTTGTGCCCATCCCAGAGGTGCAATATTGTTTTAAACAAGATGACTGGAAAGAACTGAATTTTTCCTATTTTTATGCCAAATTTGGTGTCAACTGACAAAGTATTTGCAGAGAAAATGTCAATGTTAAAGTTTACCACGGACACGCAGACACACAGACACATGGACACACACACACACACACACACACACACACACACAGACAACCGAACACCGGGTTAAAGCATAGACTCACTTTGTTCACACAAGTCAGTCAAAAATGCATTTGAAAAATCAATATTTCAGCCAACGATACACAATTGTTCAGTGGTTTATAAACGATAGATGTGCTTGTTCAGTGCAAGTGCTTGTTCAGTGTAAAGTGCTTGTTCAGTGCAAGTGCTTGTTCAGTGTAAAGTGCTTGTTCAGTGCAAGTGCTTGTTCAGTGTAAAGTGCTTGTTCAGTGCAAGTGCTTGTTCAGTGTAAAGTGCTTGTTCAGTGCAAGTGCTTGTTCAGTGTAAAGTGCTTGTTCAGTGCAAGTGCACGTGCAGTGTAAAGTGCTTGTTCAGTGTAAAGGGCTTGTTCAGTGCAAGTGCTTGTTCAGTGTAAAGTGCTTGTTCAGTGCAAGTGCTTGTTCAGTGTAAAGGGCTTGTTCAGTGCAAGTGCACGTGCTATAAGACACCTGTGGCGATGTGTGCTGTATCACAGTGGCTGCATTCACCGCTTTTTGTCAGCGTCATTTCTCAGTCTCCAAGAAGAATATTGTGCACAGTTCACGTGGTCCTTAAGTTTTTGTGAACGCTGTATAACAACACGTCATCGTTTGGGGGTTTCAGTTTCTCATGAGGCGTCGCTGTGTTTGGACAAATCCATTTACGTAACATCACGTGTGTAAGTGTGTGTGTGTGTGTGTGTGTGTGTGTGTGTGTGGTGTGCTGTGGTGTGGTGCTCGCTCTCACTCTCTCATATTGTGTGTGTGTGTGTGTGTGTGTGTGTGTGTGTGTGTGTGACAGGTGACCTGGGTCACTATGACGAGGAGGGGTACTTCACCATCACTGACCGCCTCAAGGAACTCATCAAGTACAAAGGATTCCAGGTCAGTCCTTCCAGTCTGTAGATATGTATGTGTGTCTGTGTGACAGTCAATCGTGTCCGACTATGAGCACCAGAACAGCAGAGGAGGCAACTGCTGTCCCAACTATAGGAGCTATAATTTGATTATAGTGGAGACTGTCTTGTCCCACTCTCTCGGCCAAGATAGGGCTTTTG
>NC_134885.1:1646673-1661673 GCF_041734735.1 Babylonia areolata | reverse complement strand
TGTGTGTGTGTGAATAAACATGGAGGAATAAGAGAAGGAAGAAGAAGAGTGAGTGAAGAAGACAGGACAGCCAAAGAAGAAGAAGAAGAAAATAAACCCGAGCCATAATAAAAAGATATAAAAAAAGAAGGAAAGAAAGAAATTAAACAGGACTCTGCATGTCAATGTGTAGAATCTTTTAATGAGATTTCAAACTTTAAAAGTCGGCCCTGTACATAACACAATATCTTTTAAAATCTCTCAACAATGAAGATTTAAAACAAAAATGATTTTTGCAGTTGTTCCAACACACACACACACACACACACACACACACACACACACACAGAATATCGACAAGGCATTCCCCTACTCGACGGGGAAACAGCCCCATGGTGATATAAATACTATCATCAAGGGTTTAATAATACAGGAGCTCTCTCATACATCAACGTGGAGCCACGAAGATTCTTTCCTGCACTGTCAAGCAGGATAACATCAGTTATGCCCTTGTGGTCACTGTGATTATGAACACGAGCAACAACTAGTTGCAGGTCATATTCATAACCAGACCCCCTCCCTACCTCCACCCACTCCCTAAGTCAGTCAGTCGCTCAGTTAATAACTGACTGTATTTCATCTTCCTCCGCCCCCCTCAACCCCCGCCCCCCCCCCCAGATCCAACAGTTTATCAATAAATCAACTGATCAATCATCTTCTTCTCTCCCTCCAGGCCTTGAATAATCAAACCATTGAACAATCGATCAATCAATCGAACAATCAATCAATCATCTTCCTCTCCAGACCTCGATCAATCAAACAATCAATCAATCATCTTCCTCTCCAGACCTCGATCAATCAAACAATCAATCAATCATCTTCCTCTCCAGACCTCGATCAATCAAACAATCAATCAATCATCTTCCTCTCCAGACCTCGATCAATCAAACAATCAATCAATCATCTTCCTCTCCAGACCTCGATCAATCAAACAATCATCTTCCTCTCCAGACCTCGATCAATCAAACAATCATCTTCCTCTCCAGACCTCGATCAATCAAACAATCATCTTCCTCTCCAGACCTCGATCAATCAAACAATCATCTTCCTCTCCAGACCTCGATCAATCAAACAATCATCTTCCTCTCCAGACCTCGATCAATCAAACAATCATCTTCCTCTCCAGACCTCGATCAATCAAACAATCATCTTCCTCTCCAGACCTCGATCAATCAAACAATCATCTTCCTCTCCAGACCTCGATCAATCAAACAATCCATCCATGAATCAATCAGCCAACCAACTAACAAACGTCATGTTTCTATTCCTCTCTGGTCATCAAAAAACATGTCAGTCAGTCAGTCAGTCAGTCAGTTAAACAATAAGCCAATCAGATACATGATCACAGTACATCCAATCAGTTCCTGACATATCAAACAAAAGAATCAGCAGTACATGAACTGATCGACGGATCAGCTGACTGATAAATCAACCAATCACCCTTTGCCCTGGGAGCAGTACACACTTCTCATTCCTGTGGAGGAAAAAGCAACACACTTCTCATTCTTGTGGAGGAAAAAGCAATGTGGAGACAGCCTAACAAAACGGGGTCAACATTTCAAACGTTATCTGAATCTTAAAAAAAAAAGAGTTACCCAACCCAACCCAACTAAAAAACCCAATCCAACCCCCAAAACCCAACCCGACCCAATCTCAGAGAGAGACAGAGAGAGAGAGAGAGAGAGATAGACAGACAGACAGAAGTTAATATTCAACATTCATTTAATATGTCAAAATATATATATATTTTTTTTAAAATCAGACATAATTAGGGTCTAGAAGTGTAATACACCTCTCCTGAATTTACTCAAAATGGAGAAAGCTTACAAATATTCTTCAGTGTCATAACATAAACCTCTCCTGAATTCATCTCAAAATTGAGCAAGCTTACAAATATTCTTCAATGTCATAACATAAACCTCTCCTGAATTCATCTCAAAATTGAGAAAGGTTATAAATATTCTTCAGTGTCATAACATAAACCTCTCCTGAATTTACTCAAAATGGAGAAAGCTTACAAATATTCTTCAATGTCATAACATAAACCTCTCCTGAATTCATCTCAAAATTGAGCAAGCTTACAAATATTCTTCAATGTCATAACATAAACCTCTCCTGAATTCATCCCAAAATTGAGAAAGCTTATAAATATTCTTCAGTGTCATAACATACACCTCTCCTGAATTTATCTCAAAACTGAGAAAGCTTATGAATATTCTTCAGTGTCATAACATAAACCTCTCATGAGTTTATCTCAAAATTGAGAAAGCTTATAAATATTCTTCAGTGTCATAACATAAACCTCTCCTGAATTCATCTCAAAATTGAGCAAGCTTACAAATATTCTTCAATGTCATAACATAAACCTCTCCTGAATTCATCCCAAAATTGAGAAAGCTTATAAATATTCTTCAGTGTCATAACATACACCTCTCCTGAATTTATCTCAAAACTGAGAAAGCTTATGAATATTCTTCAGTGTCATAACATAAACCTCTCATGAGTTTATCTCAAAATTGAGAAAGCTTATAAATATTCTTCATTGTCATAACATAAACCTCTCCTGAATTCATCTCAAAATTGAGCAAGCTTACAAATATTCTTCAATGTCATAACATAAACCTCTCCTGAATTCATCCCAAAATTGAGAAAGCTTATAAATATTCTTCAGTGTCATAACATACACCTCTCCTGAATTTATCTCAAAACTGAGAAAGCTTATGAATATTCTTCAGTGTCATAACATAAACCTCTCCTGAATTCATCCCAAAATTGAGAAAGCTTATAAATATTCTTCAGTGTCATAACATACACCTCTCCTGAATTTATCTCAAAACTGAGAAAGCTTATGAATATTCTTCAGTGTCATAACATAAACCTCTCATGAGTTTATCTCAAAATTGAGAAAGCTTACAAATATTCTTCAATGTCATAACATAAACCTCTCCTGAATTCATCTCAAAATTGAGCAAGCTTACAAATATTCTTCAGTGTCATAACATAAACCTCTCCTGAATTCATCCCAAAATTGAGAAAGCTTATAAATATTCTTCAGTGTCATAACATACACCTCTCCTGAATTTATCTCAAAACTGAGAAAGCTTATGAATATTCTTCAGTGTCATAACATAAACCTCTCATGAATTTATCTCAAAATTGAGAAAGCTTATAAATATTCTTCAGTGTCATAACATAAACCTCTCCTGAATTTATCTCAAAATTGAGAAATCTTATAAATTTTCTTCAATGTCATAACATAAACCTCTCATGAATTTATCTCAAAATTGAGAAAGCTTATAAATATTCTTCAATGTCATAACATAAACCTCTCATGAATTTATCTCGAAACTGAGAAAGTTTACAAATATTCTTCAGTGTCATAACAAACGAGGTTCGTGTTTCGTAAAGCCTTTTACCATTAAAAAAAAGTTGACAACAACACGACCGTGGATATAATTTTGGAATAGTTGTCATCAGAAATCCCCGGAGGGATTCCGTTCTCTCAGTTCAGTTTTCAGTAGCTCAAGGAGGCGTTCTCTCAGAAATACTGAACTGCGGTCATCATGCAGGCAACTAATCATTGTGTTGCGTTGCGTTGCGTTGCGTTGTATTGTATTGTATTGTATTGTATTGCACTGTATTACATTACACTGTATTGTATTGCATTGCATTACATTGTATTGCATCGTATCGTATCGTATCGCGTCGCATCGTATCGTATTGCATTACATTGTATCGTATCGTATCGTAATGCATTGAACTGTATCATACTGTACTGTGCTGTATTGTACTGCATTACATTGTACCGCGCTGCAAAGCGAAGAATCGAACCAACAGAACCTGGGAACCCTTGCTATGCAGGCGATGGGCACGCGCGTGACTGGCTTTGAACACGACCCGCTGGCCCTGGTGGTCATGTTGTGAGTGACACGCTTCCTGAACTGAAGTCAAATCACTTGCCAAAGCCTAACACAGTAAGCTGTTTAAAAAAAAAAATTTTTTCTTCATAAATCAGCTTCTCTGAAAACGTGCTCAGTTGTGATACCGGATGCATACAGAAATAATCTTCTCTCCGACACCGGTTGACAAGCAACAGAGATACCCTGTCATTTACACATCGAAGAAAACGTAGGAAGGAAGGAAGGAAGGAATTTTTTTGTTTAATGTCCCGTCACACATATCGGTGATTGAAGACATTTTGTTAAAGTATTTATGAATACATTTGAGTATTATCGGTTAGAAGGGGTGGGAGATGTGGATGAATGGAGGGTTGGGGGAAACTTGGCAAATGAGGGTGAAACTTGGCAAATGAGGGTGAAATGAGGGTGAAATTTGAAAAAAAAAATCCAAATACAATTACAGGAAATTACTTAAAGGACTTTGTAAAAGAGAAGTCGTTAAACTGACAAGCGAAACAACTGATAATGAATGCAAAAGTCAAAAACATCAACGTTCTCAGTCACTTGTGAAGACACAATTTCGTGTACACAAGGCTTCATCAAGCTACAGTCAAAAATTATATGCTTAATTGTCAGGTTACTAAAGCATATGCACGTGTTTTCACCAATGTTGAGCTTTTTCAACCACTGCACGACAGTCTGGATTCACGACAGTCTGGATTCACGACAGTCTTGACTCTTCAGCCTCTGCCACTCACAGCAGCACAACGTGTGACAATTCTGCTGCCAGCGTAAAGAGCACAGTGACTGAATCAGCACAGCAGCAACCTGGCCTGTTGCACGTGATACAAGTGAGTGACTGCAGTGGTCAAGTAATGGTCATTCAGTTGCAGTCAATATGATGTCAGTGACCGCTACACCCCTCTCTGTTTTCTTGCCCCCAAAAGAAGGGGCTGAGCAAATTCTGGCTTCAGTTCATGATGTTCACAGCGTGGTCAATCACCATGGCCATTTCAGATATTTCAAAAGGATGTCAAGCAACAAGTGATCAAAAGACAGGACAAGTTTTAATAAAAGAAAAAAAAAGAGTAAATGTCTAATCCATTCTCAATAACCAGAAAAACGTTATGACCAGAAAAAACAGTCATAATAACGCATCATTAAAAAAAATACGAGCTATCTCTTCATATGTGAGTGTTATAGCAGTGTATTTTGTAGCAGGTTAATACCGTGCAGTGTAGTCAAGTTACCCTGTACATTGCCGGTGTACCGCAGACCGGCAGTGTGAACATCCAGTTCAAGTCTGGCAGCAAAATCCACTCCAGCTGTACGCAGCAAAAGACCATATCAATGGTGGACGTTTTCAACACACACCTAGCTGCCCACGTACTAAACACCACAGCCAGTTACCCTGTCAGTCATCAATTAACCACTGAGTCCAGTCCAGACAGCACTACCAATCAGTATTAACCAGTTACCCTGTCAGTCATCAATTAACCACTGAGTCCAGTCCAGACAGCACTACCAATCAGTATTAACCAGTTACCCTGTCAGTCATCAATTAACCACTGAGTCCAGTCCAGACAGCACTACCAATCAGCATTAACCAGTTACCCTGTCAGTCATCAATTAACCACTGAGTCCAGTCCAGACAGCACTACCAATCAGCATTAACCAGTTACCCTGTCAGTCATCAATTAACCACTGAGTCCAGTCCAGACAGCACTACCAATCAGTATTAACCAGTTACCCTGTCAGTCATCAATTAACCACTGAGTCCAGTCCAGACAACACTACCAATCAGCATTAACCAGTTACCCTGTCAGTCATCAATTAACCACTGAGTCCAGTCCAGACAGCACTACCAATCAGTATTAACCAGTTACCCTGTCAGTCATCAATTAACCACTGGGTCCAGTCCAGACAACACTACCAATCAGCATTAACCAGTTACCCTGTCAGTCATCAATTAACCACTGAGTCCAGTCCAGACAACACTACCAATCAGCATTAACCAGTTACCCTGTCAGTCATCAATTAACCACTGAGTCCAGTCCAGACAGCACTACCAATCAGCATTAACCAGTTACCCTGTCAGTCATCAATTAACCACTGAGTCCAGTCCAGACAGCACTACCAATCAGCATTAACCAGTTACCCTGTCAGTCATCAATTAACCACTGAGTCCAGTCCAGACAGCACTACCAATCAGTATTAACCAGTTACCCTGTCAGTCATCAATTAACCACTGAGTCCAGTCCAGACAGCACTACCAATCAGCATTAACCAGTTACCCTGTCAGTCATCAATTAACCACTGAGTCCAGTCCAGACAGCACTACCAATCAGTATTAACCAGTTACCCTGTCAGTCATCAATTAACCACTGGGTCCAGTCCAGACAACACTACCAATCAGCATTAACCAGTTACCCTGTCAGTCATCAATTAACCACTGAGTCCAGTCCAGACAGCACTACCAATCAGCATTAACCAGTTACCCTGTCAGTCATCAATTAACCACTGAGTCCAGTCCAGACAGCACTACCAATCAGTAGTGCGTGGCAAATTGGTGACAGCGTAATGAATAAAACACCGACCACAGTTATTGCAGTTAAAACAGAAGCCATTTCAGGAGTCTGTTACGAACATTATCGAGGGACAAAAAAGGCCACTCCACTTGTACATAGTGTAAAAACAAAGCCTGCAGTCATGACAGGACCAATATCTACAAGACATACAACATTATTATATAAGGCTCTTAAAATGTCAGTATCTTCTCCAGAACGTCACTTCAGTTTAACTAAAGAACAGAGTAGGAAGCACACCCTCCAATTCGTCAATTAAAACAGTCCTCTATGCATTCTGCCAACATCGCACACAGCTTTACGAACGCTCCGTGGAACCTCGTTTGTTCAAGTTCTGAATCAATGGCTTCGTCCGCAGGTTCTGTCGGCATAATATGACGACAACTCCAGAACCAGATCAAGGACAACAGCAAGAGAGGGGATTCTTTTAGCACCAATGAACCGCTGCCTTAAAGTGAAAACGAAAAACGCAAGTTGAACACAGTTTGTGGGGTGACTTGTGACCAGGTGGGTAGCGTTCTTGCTGGAAATGACAGGGGACTGGCGAAGAGGTGTGTCAAAAACCTGACTCAGTCACGGGGACTTCCGTTGCTGCCCTGGCAAGTCACTTCAGTGAGCTCCACGTTGTCGGCAGTTCTGGGGGCTGAACGCTGTTGGCTGGACGCCTGCACGTCAGCAACAGAACAAACAGTATTCAGTCTGAACTAATGGACGCCTGCACGTCAGCAACAGAACAAACAGTATTCAGTCTGAACTAATGGACGCCTGCATGTCAGCAACAGAACAAACAGCATTCAATCTGAACTAATGGACGCCTGCACGTCAGCAACAGAACAAACAGCATTCAGTCTGAACTAATGGACGCCTGCACGTCAGCAACAGAACAAACAGTATTCAGTCTGAACTAATGGACGCCTGCACGTCAGCAACAGAACAATCAGTATTCAATCTGAACTAATGGACGCCTGCACGTCAGCAACAGAACAAACAGTATTCAGTCTGAACTAATGGACGCCTGCACGTCAGCAACAGAACAAACAGTATTCAATCTGAACTAATGGACGCCTGCACGTCAGCAACAGAACAAACAGCATTCAGTCTGAACTAATGGACGCCTGCACGTCAGCAACAGAACAAACAGTATTCAATCTGAACTAATGGACGCCTGCACGTCAGCAACAGAACAAACAGTATTCATTCTGAACTTGGACGCCTGCACGTCAGCAACAGAACAAACAGTATTCAGTCTGAACTAATGGACGCCTGCACGTCAGCAACAGAACAAACAGTATTCAGTCTGAACTAATGGACGCCTGCACGTCAGCAACAGAACAAACAGTATTCAGTCTGAACTAATGGACGCCTGCACGTCAGCAACAGAACAAACAGTATTCAGTCTGAACTAATGGACGCCTGCACGTCAGCAACAGAACAAACAGTATTCAATCTGAACTAATGGACGCCTGCACGTCAGCAACAGAACAAAAAGTATTCAGTCTGAACTGATTTCATTCGTGCATGTGCACGCGAACACACCTCAATGCATCGAAAGACTGAGAAATTATCTGTTTTACACACACACACACACACACACACACTTTTGTCAAACTATTCATTCCGACATTATCGTACCCCTGTCCCTCTCCCTGCCCAACTCCCATAGCAACCAAACAGCCAAACTCTGATTGCAACAAATCTGTTTAACCTCCACAGCAACCAATCTACGTAACCCCCACAGAATCCACTCTATCTAACTCATACTGCAACCAATCTGCCTATCCACAATAAGAATAAATATACCAACCCACCCAAGCAACATTTCTGCCGATCCAACAAAACAACCTACCACCAAAGAAGGATATATACCTACCTACCAAAACGACATATCTGTCAACCAATCAAAGCGACCAACCCGCCCAACCAATTTGTCGTCTACACGCCAACACACACTTCCATCAACACAAACTATCTAGCAACCCACCAAAGCAGACTCCCCACCCATGCAAGCAACCTACTAAAGCACCATGTATACCACCCCCAGGAAAGTATTCTACACACCAAAGCAGCCTCCCCAACCTACTAAAGCACCATGTATACCACCCCCAGGAAAGCAGTCTACACACCAAAGCAGCCTCCCCAGAAATGCAAGCAACCTACTAAAGCAACATGTATACCACCCCCAGGAAAGTATTCTACACACCAAAGTAGACTCCCCAACCTACTAAAGCACCATGTATACCACCCCCAGGAAAGTAGTCTACACACCAAAGCAGCCTCCCCAACCTACTAAAGCACCATGTATACCACCCCCAGGAAAGTAGTCTACACACCAAAGCAGCCTCCCCAGAAATGCAACCAACCCAATAAAGCAGTCTGTCCACCCACCTACTGAAGCAATCTATCAGCCCACCCACCAAAGCAACATAGCTACTCATGCAACCTGTCTGTTTACCCACTAAAGCGGTCTATCATACCAAAGCAACCTACCTACTCATGCAACCTGTCTGTTTACCCACTAAAGCGGTCTATCACACCAAATGCAACCTACCTACTCATGCAACCTGTCTGTTTACCCACTAAAGCGGTCTATCATACCAAAGCAACATAGCTACTCATGCAACCTGTCTGTTTACCCACTAAAGCGGTCTATCATACCAAATGCAACCCACCTACTCATGCAACCTGTCTGTTTTCTCACTAACGCAATCTGTCTGTCCACCTACCAATGCAACCTGCCCATCAGTGCAACCCGCCAATCAACACAACGTGCCCATCAAAGTATTCTCCCCATCAAATTAATCAGCCTACCCGAACAAAGCAGCCCATAACCCCGTCCACCCGACCAGCCAACCTACCCACCAAAGTGACACACCCGCCCACCACGCCACCCTCTCTACCACCTGTCAGCCGCTGCCCCCTCCCACCCCCAGCCTCTCACATCCCCAGCCCACTGACCGTGTCCTGTGAGATCCGAACCCGGGGCCCGTGCAGCGTGAGAGTGGTGAAGTCCGAGTAGAAGGACAGAGCGAACACCACCACGGCCACCACCGTCAGCCACTCCGAGATGGTGGACACCAGGTACACCCCGCGCAGCTCGCCCTGTCCGCGTGGGCACTCATTGTCATCATCGTCATCATCATCATCATCGTCATCATCATCATTATCGTCGCCGACGTCATTCTCGTCATCTTCATTATCATCGTCGTCGTCACAATCGTCGTCGTCATCCATATCAACGATGTCGTCACCATTATCATCGTCGTCGTAGTCATCGTTTTCGTCGTAGTCGTCACTATTATCGTCGTCGTCATCATGGACAAAATGACCCCAGCCAATCACTGGATCATGGACACTGTGCGTCCCCAACATTGGTGTGTCATCTTCTTCATCGTCATGGTTATGTGGTAAGAAACTCTAGGGAGAGCTGGACAGTACAAGGTCTTCAGAGAAGAAGCCCCCCTCAGTCAAGTGTTTCGGCCCTTAACTCCTTACACTCTAAGGGGGCCGGGCCGCACCCAGGTCAGGACTCATGGATGCCGTTGTATTGCCGCCTTTTTTCCCCCTGGTCCTTGGCAGGTTCGAACCCGCGCCTCCAGTATTGTCATGATCATTATCATTCATCACTCATATATAAACATAAATATATAAATATATATATATATATATATATATATATATATATATATTGTATGTCATTGTGCTGTTTCACTTTTTGTCACAGCAGATCTCTCTGTCTAAAAGTCAGGCTGCTCTCCCCTGGGACAGCGTGTCGCCACTGTGTAGCGCCACCCATATTTTCTTTTTCTTTTCTGTCTGCAAGTCTGTTGGTTTCCACAGGGTTTTTCCACAGGATTTTTTAGTGGGATTTTTCATCGGGATTTTGCTCTGAGACAACCTTTTGTTGTTGTTGTATGAAATTAAGCATACATGTCCCCAGTGGTGTTTATGCTATGTCTCAGTGACAGAATGTTATATGTGTGTATGTCTGCATACATTTTCTGATGGCGTTTGTGTCGTGTGAGTTTTCATATGTTCATACATATCCTCAATGGTGTTTATTCAATGTGCTCATTTGTGTCTGGGAATGTTGTGACGGTGTCGATACTGTGTCGCCACAAGGGACATAAGCGTGCATGCACGTCCGACAGTGTTCCTACTCACTTCTTTGGTTCCCTCCCCTCGTTTCTCTTTGATTTTGAAGATGGCCTTGCTGATCCCGACTGGTGACGTCTGGTTAAGGGCAACACCACGGGCAGCTTTCTCTTCACACTGGTCTAGTGTAGTGTAGTGTAGTGTAGTGTAGTGTAGTGTAGTGTAGTGTCATACTTGTTATCACTTATATGTTACTGTGAATGTGTACAACTCAGAGCTCTCTCAGTCTCTCTCCGTGTGTGTGTGTGTGTGTGTGTGTGTGTGTGTGTGTGTGTGTGTGTGTCCTGCTTGCTTGATGAAGTGAATGCGAATAAGGACAGATGTCTCCACCCACCCTTTGTGCCTCTGTCCGTCTGTCTGTCTGTCTGTGTTTCTGTGTCTGTCTGTCTGTCTCTCCTTTCTCTCAAATGAACAAAACAAAGATATGTAAACCTCCAAAGAGCAGATCAAAAACTGCACAGATGTCAAAGAAACAGTAAATAAACAGAAGAAATGAAGACATATATATATATATATATATATATATATATATATATATATATATATGATAGTCAGTCGTGTCTGACTATGACCATCAGAACAGCAGAGGAGGCAACTGCTGTTCCGAGAATTTGATTATAGTGGTTGACGGGCGCAATAGCCGAGTGGTTAAAGCGTTGGACTGTCAATCTGAGGGTCCCGGGTTCGAATCACGGTGACAGCGCCTGGTGGGTAAAGGGTGGAGATTTTTACGATCTCCCAGGTCAACATATGTGCAGACCTGCTAGTGCCTGAACCCCCTTCGTGTGTATATGCAAACAGAAGATCAAATACGCACGTTAAAGATCCTGTAATCCATGTCAGCGTTCGGTGGGTTATGGAAACAAGAACATACCCAGCATGCACACCCCCGAAAACGGAGTATGGCTGCCTACATGGCGGGGTAAAAACGGTCATACACGTAAAAGCCCACTCGTGTGCATACGAGCGAACGCAGAAGAAGAAGAAGAAGATTATAGTGGAGAGTGTCTTGCCCAAGTACATCCCCACTCTCTCGGCCAAGAGGGTTTTAGGACAGTCGGCGCTGGGATGGTTCCCAAAGGCCAACTAACCACCCAAGGCTGCAGCACTAAGAGCCAGTGCAATTTTGCCTACTAGTTTGGGAGTCATAGTCCTTCACAAAAGACTAAGCTGTAAATGATTTCCCATTGACTGGAGAAACCATTGATAATACAGCTCTCACTTTGCTGTTGGCCCAAATGTAAACTTATGTCAATCTGTGATATAAGCCGAGTCAGTGTTGGGTCTGAAGACATATATACGTGATAACTCCCCACACGGAGGAAGCAAAGGATACAGATGACGAGAAACAGTGACAGCAGAATGCTGATCGTCAGCTGTGTCAGCGTGATGCAGTCACGTGGCCGGTGACGTAGCGAGATCGACGTCTGCAGCCAACAATAGGCCACGCCCATTCCAAACGCCAGCCCCGCCCCTACATAATGAGGTGGTCGCATTACAATCGTCTGTAAAAAAGAAAAAAAAGAAAAAAAAAGGATTACATATGGATAGCGGGCATACGCACCCACGCGCACACAGACATACTACAGACATAAGCACACACACACACACACACACACACACACACACACACACACACAGAACTCAGAACTCAGATGATTTAAATTAATGCACTAGCCATATGCCCATGTCATAGGGACGATATATATGAAGACAAAAAACAAAAAAAAACAAAAAGAAAAACAAACAAACAAAACCCAACAACAACAGAAACAACAACAAAAATGCAGTAAAAACAAACGCCAAAATCAAGTAAACAACACTAATACATATCAGTACACATACAAACAATAGTACAGACACACACATACACAGCAGTGCGGTTGATAATTGTTCGGTAAAAGGAGGCATTTAAGTTTAAGCACGTTTTAACTTTTCATAATTTGATAAGTTAACTGTTATACACTTTCTCTAAATCCGAACGCACAGAGAGAGAGAGAGAGAGAGAGAGAGAGAGAGAGAGAGAGAGAGAGAGAGAGAATTGAATTGAACAGAGTAATCTTAAAAGGGTAAAATAATAAGCAAGATGATGTTGTTTTTCTTCAGTCGTCGAAAGGTAAAAGAAAAGGAATTACAAAAAAAAAAAAAAAAAAAAAAAAAAAAAAAAAAAAAAAAATCAAAACAGCATGGACATTGCACATCATGAAAACAAGATCAATGATGAACATTTACTACACGACACAGAATGATGAACGTTTACTACACGACAGAGAATGATGAACGTTTACTACACGACATAGAATGATGAACATTTACTACATAACTACACGACACAGAATGATGAACATTTACTACACGACACAGAATGATGAACATTTACTACACATCTACACGACACAGAATGATGAACATTTACTACACAACTACACGACACAGAATGATGAACATTTACTACACGACACAGAATGATGAACATTTACTACACGACACAGAATGATGAACATTTACTACACGACACAGAATGATGAACATTTACTACACGACTACACGACACAGAATGATGAACATTTACTACACAACACAGAATGATGAACATTTACTACACAACACAGAATGATGAACATTTACTACACGACACAGAATGATGAACATTTACTACACGACACAGAATGATGGACATTTACTACACGACACAGAATGATGGACATTTACTACACAACACAGAATGATGGACATTTACTACACAACACAGAATGATGAACATTTACTACACAACACAGAATGATGGACATTTACTACACAACACAGAATGATGAACATTTACTACAAGACAGAGAATGATGAACATTTACTACACGACACAGAATGATGAACATTTACTACACGACACAGAATGATGGACATTTACTACAAGACATAGAATGATGAACATTTACTACACGACACAGAATGATGAACATTTACTACACGACACAGAATGATGAACATTTACTACACGACACAGAATGATGAACATTTACTACACGACACAGAATGATGGACATTTACTACACAACTACACGACACAGAATGATGAACATTTACTACACAACTACACGACACAGAATGATGAACATTTACTACACGACACAGAATGATGAACATTTACTACACGACACAGAATGATGAACATTTACTACACGACACAGAATGATGGACATTTACTACACAACTACACGACACAGAATGATGAACATTTACTACACAACTACACGACACAGAATGATGAACATTTACTACACGACACAGAATGATGAACATTTACTACACGACACAGAATGATGAACATTTACTACACAACACAGAATGATGAACATTTACTACACGACTACACGACACAGAATGATGAACATTTACTACACAACTCAGAATGATGAACATTTACTACACAACACAGAATGATGAACGTTTACTACACAACACAGAATGATGAACATTTACTATACAACTACACGACACAGAATGATGAACATTTACTACACAACACAGAATGATGAACATTTACTACACAACACAGAATGATGGACATTTACTACACAACACAGAATGATGAACATTTACTACACGACACAGAATGATGAACATTTACTACACGACACAGAATGATGAACATTTACTACACGACACAGAATGATGAACATTTACTACACGACACAGAATGATGAACATTTACTACACGACACAGAATGATGGACATTTACTACACGACTACACGACACAGAATGATGAACATTTACTACACAACTACACGACACAGAATGATGAACATTTACTACACGACACAGAATGATGAACATTTACTACACGACACAGAATGATGGACATTTACTACACAACTACACGACACAGAATGATGAACATTTACTACACAACTACACGACACAGAATGATGAACATTTACTACACAACTACACGACACAGAATGATGAACATTTACTACACGACACAGAATGATGGACATTTACTACACAACTACACGACACAGAATGATGAACATTTACTACACAACTACACGACACAGAATGATGGACATTTACTACACAACTACACGACACAGAATGATGAACATTTACTACACGACACAGAATGATGAACATTTACTACACGACACAGAATGATGGACATTTACTACACATTTACTACACGACCACACGACACATAATGATGAACATTTACTACACGACCACACAACACAGAATGATGGACATTTACTATACAACTACACGACACAGAATGATGAACATTTACTACACAACTACACGACACAGAATGATGAACATTTACTA
>NC_134885.1:1639173-1641673 GCF_041734735.1 Babylonia areolata | reverse complement strand
TTTTCCTTTCTTTCTTTCTGTCATTCTGTACTTTTTTCAGCCGTCTTTTGTATATTTTTTGTTCTTCCTTTTCCCGTTTTCCTCCCGTTTATTCGAAGTTAAAGTAAAGTACCACATTGTTTTTTGCCTCCTCCTCATAACAGTATCCTCAAATCAGAGAAAAAAGAAAGAACAGAAAGTAAAGAAAGAAAGAAAGACAATCACCACTGTCCATTCTTTCCACAGCAGGAAACAAAACACTGCAGTCCACACCCAGACAAGCGGCGCTCTGTACCACACATCCCACGCACAGATCGTGCATGCACAGACCTTCAAAACAGACACCCAGACCACAGACAACGCGCGCAGACAACAGCCTCAGCCTTGTCTGTTCCACACACAACAGGAAATAAAAACGAGCACGCGACAGACGAGATTTCGGCGAGTCTTTTCCACTTCCGTCTTTTTACCGACGTACAGAAAACACAGTTCCTGAACAGTGACCACCACCACCACCACCCGCCCTCTTTCCTTCCTCCACTCACACCCTTCCGACATTTCTGCCTCTGGAATCTGTCATGTCATCTCGCCCCTAAAGTCTTATCTCTGCACATAGAAGGGGCTCTTGATGTGGTGAAACTGGGGTGAAGGTCAGTGAAATAGGGGTGTTGCGTGTTGCGTGTTGCGTCAGACCTCTCGTTAACAGTTCCGGTTTATTGAGCACAACACGGGACCTGTGTGTATATTCCACATAACTGTCTTTATTTAACATGACTGGTCTCTGTGTGTGTGTGTGTGTGTGTGTGTGTGTGTGTGTGTGTGTGTGTGTGTGTGTGTGTGTATGTGTGTGTGTGTGTGTGTGTGTGTATGTGTGTGTGTGTGTGTGTGTCGTTGTTTTGACATATCCGCTGTCCGGGTAAGCAAACCCCAGGCGCCTTCTCTCTCTATCCTCCATCACCACCCCGCCCCCAAGATAATCCGTAAGTGAATGAATGAATGAATGAATGAACGATTAAATAAATGTGTAAATAACGACGTTTGTGAGTAAGTGTGCGAGTAGTGAGAGAGAGAACGAACGAACAAACGAACAATTAAAAATTTTTTTTTCCAGGATATTGAGATAAGTGCAGAGAGAGAGACAGACAGACAGACAGTGAAAGAGACAGAGATACAGAGACAGACTGACAAAGGACACACAGAGAGAGAGAGAGAGACAGAGAGAGAGACAGAGAGATAGAGAGAGACAGAGGCAGAGAATCTCTGTATGTGTGTGTGTGTGTGTGTTGTGTGTGTGTGTGTGTGTGTGTGTGTGTGTGTGTGTGTGTGTCTCACCTGATGTAGGGGAAATCTGGCTCCACATGTCCATGGCTGACTGACACCCCGTATCTGAGAACATCAAATCAAATCAATTCTAATCAACCCAAATCAAATCAAATCAACCCAAATCGAATCAAAGTTCCATGTTTCCCTCTAGAATTTACCTTCATCTTCACATTTTACGAATTAAACCCACAATGTGGTTCATGGTATGTACAGCCAGTATGTCCAGTCAGCCAACAAGCCAACCAACCAACCAAAACTATGGCGTGAAAAAACAAAACTCACGCGATGAAAAGGGAGGCGATGATAAAGATGGCGGTCAGGACAGGGAGGTAATGCACCCGTCTCTTCAGGAACAAAATGCACAGAGCCATCTTGTCTTTCTTCTCCACGCCTTCTGCTGCTGTCTGGAACAATACAATCGATACAAAGCATTAAACACACACACACACACACACACACACACACACACACACACACACACACGAGCTCTGATGAAAAGTCCGTGCAGCTTCTGTAAACTTTTCTCATATTCCCCATCCAATTGTTACGTCATCAGTTCAACAAGTTCACAAGCTAGCAGCCTACGGTGCCAATCTGGACCCGATTAAGTGCATGCCATTTTATAAGTTTATTAATTTCGTGAAGGAGGGAGGAGAAAGAGAGAGAGAGAGAGAGAGAGAGAGAGAGAGAGAGAGAGAGAGAGAGAGAGAGAGAGAGATGCTGACAGACAGATAGACAAAAAGACAGACAGACAGAGAATGAAGGAAAAAGAAAGGGAGGGGGGGGGAGGTGATGGAGAAAGGGTTGTACGTGTGCAAACCCCCTCTGCCTCCGCCCAAAAATAAAAAGAAGATGAAAATAAAACTGTGTTTTTTCAAAGATGAAGTGTGTACGAAAGACACAGACATCGTTATTTCCCCGTTTTCCTGACACTGACTAATTATAACCTTCAGTATGAGTGTTCCATTGTTCCGTTCTATAAATGTGTCACACTGTTCTTAGATTACAGCGCAAACTGCCTCTCTGCAGTTAAAACACCCTAATCAGTTAAAAGTGAAAGAAAACTAAACAAAACGAACATTTCAAACAAAACCAAAAATGAGAAAGCCTGTCATGGGACAGAACAAACAGACTGCTCCCCCGTCTGTGGGAAAACAGTTTTGAGAGAGAGAGAGAGAGAGAGACAGAGAGAGACATA
>NC_134885.1:1629173-1631673 GCF_041734735.1 Babylonia areolata | reverse complement strand
CAGTTTAGGGACACCAGGGACAGGCTGACAGTTTGGGGACAGGCTGACAGTTTAGGGACACCAGGGACAGGCTGACAGTTTAGGGACACCAGGGACAGGCTGACAGTTTAGGGACAGGCTGACAGTTTAGGGACACCAGGGACAGGCTGACAGTTTAGAGACACCAGGGACAGGCTGACGGTTTAGGGACAGGCTGACAGTTTAGGGACACCAGGGACAGGCTGACAGTTTATAGACACCAGGGACAGGCTGACAGTTTAGGGACACCAGGGACAGGCTGACAGTTTAGGGACAGGCTGACAGTTTAGGGACAGGCTGACGGTTTAGGGACAGGCTGACAGTTTAGGGACACCGTGGACAGGCTGACAGTTTAGGGACAGGCTGACAGTTTAGGGACACCAGGGACAGGCTGACAGTTTATAGACACCAGGGACAGGCTGACAGTTTAGGGACACCAGGGACAGGCTGACAGTTTAGGGACAGGCTGACAGTTTAGGGACACCAGGGACAGGCTGACAGTTTATAGACACCAGGGACAGGCTGACAGTTTAGGGACACCAGGGACAGGCTGACAGTTTAGGGACAGGCTGACAGTTTAGGGACAGGCTGACGGTTTAGGGACAGGCTGACAGTTTAGGGACACCGTGGACAGGCTGACAGTTTAGGGACACCAGGGACAGGCTGACAGTTTAGAGACACCAGGGACAGGCTGACAGTTTAGGGACACCATGGACAGGCTGACAGTTTAGAGACACCAGGGACAGGCTGACAGTTTAGGGACACCAGGGACAGGCTGACAGTTTAGAGACACCGTGGACAGGCTGACAGTTTAGAGACACCAGGGACAGGCTGACAGTTTAGGGACACCAGGGACAGGCTGACAGTTTAGGGACACCATGGACAGGCTGACAGTTTAGAGACACCAGGGACAGGCTGACAGTTTAGGGACACCAGGGACAGGCTGACAGTTTAGGGACACCATGGAGTGGCTGACAGTTTAGAGACACCAGGGACAGGCTGACAGTTTAGAGACACCAGGGACAGGCTGACAGTTTAGGGACAGGCTGACAGTTTAGAGACACCAGGGACAGGCTGACAGTTTAGAGACACCAGGGACAGGCTGACAGGGACAGGCTGACAGTTTAGAGACACCAGGGACAGGCTGACAGTTTAGGGACAGGCTGACAGTTTAGAGACACCAGGGACAGGCTGACAGTTTAGAGACACCATGGACAGGCTGACAGTTTAGGGACACCAGGGACAGGCTGACAGTTTAGAGACACCAGGGACAGGCTGACAGTTTAGGGACACCAGGGACAGGCTGACAGTTTAGAGACACCAGGGACAGGCTGACAGTTTAGAGACAGGCTGACAGTTTAGAGACAGGCTGACAGTTTAGAGACACCAGGGACAGGCTGACAGTTTAGGGACACCAGGGACAGGCTGACAGTTTAGGGACAGGCTGACAGTTTAGAGACACCAGGGACAGGCTGACAGTTTAGAGACACCAGGGACAGGCTGACAGTTTAGAGACACCAGGGACAGGCTGACAGTTTAGGGACACCAGGGACAGGGCAGACAGTTTAGGGACACCATGGACAGGCTGACAGTTTAGGGACACCAGGGACAGGCTGACAGTTTAGGGACACCAGGGACAGGCTGACAGTTTAGAGACACCAGGGACAGGCTGACAGTTTAGAGACACCAGGGACAGAATGACGGTTTAGAGACACCAGGGACAGGCTGACAGTTTAGAGACACCAGGGACAGGCTGACAGTTTAGGGACACCAGGGACAGGCTGACAGTTTAGAGACACCAGGGACAGGCTGACAGTTTAGAGACACCAGGGACAGGCTGACAGTTTAGGGACACCAGGGACAGGCTGACAGTTTAGAGACACCAGGGACAGGCTGACAGTTTAGAGACACCAGGGACAGGATGACAGTTTAGAGACACCAGGGACAGAATGACAGTTTAGGGACACCAGGGACAGGCTGACAGTTTAGGGACAGGCTGACAGTTTAGAGACACCAGGGACAGGCTGACAGTTTAGAGACACCAGGGACAGAATGACGGTTTAGAGACACCAGGGACAGAATGACGGTTTAGGGACACCATGGACAGGCTGACAGTTTAGAGACACCAGGGACAGGCTGACAGTTTAGAGACACCAGGGACAGGCTGACAGTTTAGAGACACCAGGGACAGAATGACGGTTTAGAGACACCAGGGACAGGCTGACAGTTTAGAGACACCAGGGACAGGCTGACAGTTTAGAGACACCAGGGACAGGCTGACGGTTTAGGGACACCAGGCAAAGGTCCACTGCACGCACCAGTCTCGTGCCATCAGTCAGACGGTTGGCACGTGCTTGTGGTAGAGCCATGAGCAATCCGTTGACACCTGCTATACAAGTCGCCTGTTGGGAGAGACAGTACAGTCCTGGTCTCTGCTCAAGTTACATCATGTGTGTGTGTGTGTGTGGAGGGGGGGGGGGGG
>NC_134885.1:1569173-1616673 GCF_041734735.1 Babylonia areolata | reverse complement strand
GTCGTGACTCCAGACATCGAGGAGCACTCAGTGACCTGACGTCAGCGCAGTGTGTCGTGACTCCAGACATCGAGGAGCACTGACCTGACGTCAGCGCAGTGTGTCGTGACTCCAGACATCGAGAAGCACTCAGTGACCTGACGTCAGCGCAGTGTGTCGTGACTCCAGACATCGAGGAGCACTCAGTGACCTGACGTCAGCGCAGTGTGTCGTGACTCCAGACATCGAGAAGCACTCAGTGACCTGACGTCAGCGCAGTGTGTCGTGACTCCAGACATCGAGAAGCACTCAGTGACCTGACGTCAGCGCAGTGTGTCGTGACTCCAGACATCGAGAAGCACTCAGTGACCTGACGTCAGCGCAGTGTGTCGTGACTCCAGGCATCGAGAAGCACTGACCTGACGTCAGCGCAGTGTGTCGTGACTCCAGGCATCGAGAAGCACTCAGTGACCTGACGTCAGCGCAGTGTGTCGTGACTCCAGGCATCGAGGAACACTGACCTGACGTCAGCGCAGTGTGTCGTGACTCCAGACATCGAGAAGCACTGACCTGACGTCAGCGCAGTGTGTCGTGACTCCTGACATCGAGAAGCACTGACCTGACGTCAGCGCAGTGTGTCGTGACTCCTGACATCGAGAAGCACTGACCTGACGTCAGCGCAGTGTGTCGTGACTCCTGACATCGAGAAACACTGACCTGACGTCAGCGCAGTGTGTCGTGACTCCAGACATCGAGAAGCACTGACCTGACGTCAGCGCAGTGTGTCGTGACTCCAGACATCGAGAAGCACTGACCTGACGTCAGCGCAGTGTGTCGTGACTCCAGACATCGAGGAGCACTGACCTGACGTCAGGAGAACTCCAACAGACTGTGACACGACTCTGTGTGCAGGTCGGCAGAGTGGTGACGTCAGTGTGGGGCGTCCTTCCTAGTGCTTCCTCAAGGCCTGGCCAAGCGCGTTGGGTTACGATGCTGGTCAGGCATCTGCTTAGCAGACTTGGTGTAGCGTACATGGATTTGTCCGAGCGCAGTGACGCCCCTTGAGTAACTGAACTGAAATGATCTCGTAGGGGTTGACATGTGTTGGGCAGGACACCATCCTCGTCTGACGAGCGGGAGCCACCCTACACTGCTTCTGCCGACCATGTATGGTCCATCGGCATAGCTGACAAGGAACGTCTGTTGTGAACATGGCAGTACAGATCCAAGGTATCCAGGAAACACACATATAACAAGACACATCCAACTACACACATAATGCACTACGATACACTTTATGCACTATCAAACAACAGATAGTAACAGCTTATAAGACTACTTCAGCATGAGATTCCAACCATTTCAAGAACTTAGTCTCCTTTGCTTTCCTTCTCTTTTCCGACAAAGTGTTGAACGTGTATATGAAAGGGTTGATGGCAGAGTTTAAAGGCAGTATGAATATCGCCAGGACCACGTTGACTTGTCCAGGGATGGGAATGCCAGCCGAAGCCAGAATCCCACACAGTCCAATGGGAAACCAGCACAAGAAATCAGTCACTGCAACACTGATCAACCGTTGAGCAATGGTCACATCCCTTGAAACGTTGGTGGTACTGGTTTTCAAAGTGTTGTTCTGGATTGACAAGTAGATGAATACCTGGCCAACAGAAATAAACAGAAACAGGGTAAAATTAAGCAATATCAGTACACTGAATGAATACAGTTTTCCCTTAAACTCTTGCCTTGTTACTGGCAATGGAACGCAGATACCTGTCTGGCTGTAGAACTCCCAGTGGGAAGTCACTGGGAGTAAAGGTAACAAGGCCAAAAACCAACCCACCAACCAAGTCAGCAGACAAGCAACGGCTGCCGATGTTCTCTCAAACCGCATTGTGCTGAAGGGAAAACGAAGGACAATGAAACGATCCAGCGTGATGAGCCAGATGGTCAGAGCGGACACCTCACTGGACAGCAGAGACATAGCACCAGCCACCTTGCAGGCCACGCTGCTTTTCCAAATGGTATCGTAGTGCAGGTATTTGCCGCGGTACCGTTCATCAGCCACCCCCAGAAGAGCCAGGTAGACCCCCATGAGGAAGTCAGCCAGCGTGAGACTGGTGACGAACACACTGAAGCCACTGGAGGGGGTCACGGCTCTGGCCACCAGTCGTGCACAGAAACAGAAGGCGTTACCACTGACAGACAGACAGACGAACAGCCACAGGAACACACGGTAGGTGGCGGACTGCAGCAAATCTTCACACGATGAAATCTCGTCCTTTGGAGCGTAACACGACGCCACGGCAAAGGTTTTGGGGAGTATCGTGCCGCAGCACAGCTTGTAGTTGTCTGTGCTGACCAGTCGGAGCTGGTGAAGGCCTTTGAACAGGTCAGGGGGAAACGCTTGAAGCGGACTGCCCTCCATGTACAATTCAGTTAGTCTGGGTACGACCTGAAACTCCCCACCAGTGATTGTGTGAATGGAAGTGAATGTTAAATTCAGTTTCTGCACTCGAGGAAATAGTGACAAGACTGTAACGTCTAACACCGCCAGTGTGGTGTGTGCCATGTGCAGGGCAGTCAGGGTGTTCTGCTGCCGTTCAGAGGAGAGATCAGCATGAAGGGTCGTGAGAGGATTGTTAGACAGGGATAGTTCTTGTAGATTTTCTGAGGCTGAAAAAGAAGTCATGTTGACATGCTGCAGCAAGTTATAACTGAGATCAAGAACTCTGAGGTTGAGCAGCTTCACAGGAGGCAGAAGGGAGAGCGAGCAGTGAGCCAGCACGAGGTGGAGGAGGTAGTGGAGGCTGCCCACGTCAGCCAGGGTCAGACCAGACCCTGTGCCCTCCAACACCCTGATCTGAGGGAAGAGCGCCACATGGAAAGGCTGGGGACACAGGAAGCTGTGGCCTTGACACTGACACTGTGCCGGACACGTGTGCTCACACATCAGTTCATCATCCGACATCGGGCAGTGATGCCATCCGTCACACAGGTGATCCAGGTGTAGACAGGTGGTGGACGCTCTGCACCTGAAGAACCCGGGACAGGTCAGCCCGTCACAGTCCTCCTCGTCCTGGCGGTACGGGCAGTCCCCCATCCCGTTGCAGCGCGTGAAGACAGGCAGGCAGTCAGCCAGGTGACCAGGACAGCGGTAGTGGCTGTCAGGACAGGACTCGTTCCTCATCACGGGCACTGACCTGAACTGCCTGACGCCGTCAAACCTGACCAGGGCGGGGAAGGGGAGAGGCTCCCGATGAACCGGCAGGCCTTTCAGGGCGTAGCACTGCTCTTCATCCGAGCCGTCAGTGCAGTGCGGAGTCTGGTCACACACCCTGGAAAAAGACAGGCAGCCACCATTGGCACAGGTGAAGTGTGTGGTGCAGGGGGGGTGTCGGCAGAAGGCTTCATCGCTTGAGTCCTGGCAGTCAGCCATGAAGTCACACACCACGCTGTAAGAGAGCGTGGTCACGTGGTCACTGCACGTGAACAAAAGGACCACGGTGTCTGGGAGACCTGCTGACCTGGTCAGTGTGTCGCTGGATGACAGCCGGTCAGAAAACGTGCACGTGGAGGTGTGATGTTGACGACATGTTTTATAAGGACTGGAGCCACACTCAAGAAAGGTGTATGTGAAATGACCATCAGTGCATGTTGTCAATAACGAATGAGCTGAAGGCATTAAGAACTGTGTACTGGAGAAAGATACTGCTTCTGACTGTCGCAGCTCGTCATGGTTTCCTTCTCTCCGTTCACAGACCGCGCCTGTGATGTAACTTTGGCCTTCACAGGGAATGTTCTCCAGTCTCACACCGTAATCACTTTTGTAACATGTTTTTCTTCCAACGTGACGATACCTCCGGGGGAAACTCAGCGTGTGATGAAGCACAGCTGTTCCTTTCAGCAGAGCATGTCTGTACATGCTGGGTGATGACTGGTGGTTGGAGTGCAGGCCAAGGACGAGGTTCAGCAGTCTTTTGGTGTGTATCTGTATGACCTCACGCAGCGAACTCTGCCAGTCAAACACACAGCCTGGAAAGCTGAGTGTTCCCCCGAACAAAGCACAGTGCGCATTGCCCTCCTCGTTCACATCCCTCTCACTGCCGGACGCCCGGAACTGGTCACTGATTCTGTAGCAACGGTCACACAGCGCCACCCAGCCCTGACACCCTGCACTGCTGAAGGGGCAGTGTTCGGTTTCATCCTGTCCATCGTCACACTCTGGCCTCAGGTTGCAGGCCAGGTGGTGGTGGAAGCTGGGGTAGTTTCCCACAGAGCAGTTCCACAGGCCAGATCGGGTTCGCTGTGGGAAGTCACTCCGTGCAAAGAAGGAGAAGAAAAGCCTGAAGCAGTTCTCACCAGTACAGGTGTCAACGTTCACACGCACGGTAAACTTCGAGGGCTGACACACGTGCGCAAAATCGGAGTGAGCACCACTTCTTCGGTACCACATGACGGTGAAGCGATGACGCACACAGCAACAAGACAGCGTGACGTCAGGAACAGGGTTGACGAAGTCTTTAAAACTGATCATGGCCACGTGCATGGCGGGGATGTCGAAACTTCTCTGCACGAAGCCAGCGACGTTGGGGTTTGACGTTCTGTTCACCGTCACGAACCCCGAGGATGGTGACGTCATCACAAGGACCACGGGCTCTGACGCTGTGCTCGAGTTTGAAACACGATCAAAACAAAACACAAGGGTTAAAAAAGTGGATTGATCGAATGGCAAGTAAATCCTCCACCCCCTTCCTCCATTTATTCCTCCACCTCCTCCTCCTTCCTCTCTCTTCCTCTTAAACATTTTGCAGTATTTGCGCAAATGACTATAAGAATGTAAATTTCACACACACACACACACACACACACACACACACACACACACACACACACACACACACACACACATCGATTTTGATCATCCGGTTTTATAGTAGTATATAGTACTAACTTATTAAAGGACGAAGAAAACAAAACACCATTGTTTCTGGTGCTTTGTATCTTGCAATGATACCTCATGTCCATAGCTTTAACAAGGGGAACAACCCGTGCTGTCTGCACCAGCCCCACACCACTGTCCACACCACACCACTGTCCACACCACTGTCCACACCAGCCCCACACCACACCACTGCCCACACCACACCACTGTCCACACCAGCCCCACACCACACCACTGTCCACACCACACCACTGTCCACACCAGGCCCACACCACACCACTGTCCACACCACACCACTGTCCACACCACTGTCCACACCAGCCCCACTCCACTGTCCACACCACACCACTGTCCACACCACTGTCCACACCAGCCCCACACCACACCACTGTCCACACCACACCACTGTCCACACCACTGTCCACACCACACCACTGTCCACACCACTGTCCACACCACACCACTGTCCACACCAGCCCCACACCACTGTGCCTGAGGTCTCCTCCTGTTCATGGGACGCAGGGCCAGGCGTGAGGATGGCGAAGCTAGGGAGACCCGTGTTGTTTTAAGGCTGTCTGGCAAAATGCAGTTTGCATTGCCTTCCTTTGGCACACACCTTGGATTCCATCAGGAAAGGTTAGTATTGCATTCAAACAATGTTCTTGAGATCAGTAAAACACCTTGACTCAACCAGCTGCAGTGATATCTGCTATCAATGCCGGAAAAACAACATCTTTTTTTTTCCCCTGTACACTGCACGAAGGCGACACTGAAGTCCAGATATTTGTTTTCATTCATCAACGGAGTTTGTGAGCTGAGAGTGAGGGTTATTGACTCACTTGTGTAAACAAAGTGAGTATGTTTTAACCCGGTGTTCTGTTGTCTGTGTGTGTGTGTGTGTGTGTGTGTGTGTGTGTGTGTGTGTGTGGTAAACTTTAACATTGACATTTTCTCTGCAAATACTTTGTCAGTTGACACCAATTTAGGCATAAAAATACTAGAATGAACATAAAATAGAAGTAAAACAGTTTCTTCTCACACGAACACGCGGGGTTCGAATCTGGTTTGGACTTTTCTTTTTCTTTTTTTCTTTTTTTAACCTGAAGCTTTATAATAACAAATACAGAACACATTTTAACGATTATTTTTTTAAAGTGTATCACAAGTGAGTCTTGAAGGCCTTGCCGCTCTTGTTTCATTTTTTTTTTTTTTAAGAAAATTGTACCTCAAAATCGGCTACCGAAAAAACTCAGCTGTGCACAGCAAACCTGTAAAAACTTGTCAAACTGCATGGTTAGGTTCCTTAAACTGAAAGAAAGGCAAACCGAACATCTAACACTGCTCTAAAAAAAAAAAAAAAAAAATCGAAAGGAAGAACATTTCAAGTCCAAATCAAACGTGACCGTATTTCATTTTCTGAACAACGATCTCCCAATACATATCGCAGGCAACAGGGGCCTTCTCAAAAAAGAACTGTACTTTTTTTCCTTTCCATTTGAAGCCAGCTGCTGAATCTTCCATAAAACGTTGAATCAAGGGAGCCCACCCACCACCCCCTCACTCCCGGCACCACCCCCACCCCTGTCGTGAATCAGCGGAAGAGGAGAAGCTCTACACCTGTCTGGGTGCCGAGTCCCCCCTCCCCCCGCCAACCCCTCCCCACTCACTCCCCTTCCTCCTGTCACCAAGCCTTTCTTGTGTCCGTGTTTGTGTTTGTATTTCTTTTCATCACAACAGATTTCTCTGTGTGAAATTCGGGCTGCTCTCCCCAGGGAGAGCGCATCGCTACACTACACAGCGCCACCCATTTTTTTGGTATTTTTTCCTGCGTGCAGTTTTATTTGTTTTTCCTATCAAAGTGGATTTTTCTACAGAATTTTGCCAGGAACAACCTTTTTGTTGCCGTGGGTTCTTTTACGTGCGCTAAGTGCATGCTGCACACGGGACCTCGGTTCATCGTCTCATCCGAATGACTAGCGTCCAGACCACCACTCAAGGTCTCGTGGAGGGGGAGAAAATATCGGCGGCTGAGCCGTGATTCGAACCAGCGCGCTCAGATTTTCTCGCTTCCTGGGCGGACGCGTTACCTGTAGGCCATCACTCCTTCGTTGTTCGTGTCTGCTTCCCTGTGACTGGCATCACGGAAAGGAGAACCATGTCCACGTGAGCTGCAGACTGCTGTTAGAAGGAAGAATAAACCAGGTGTGTTGTGTTGGAACAAATGACCAATAAATGTGGTGTGTTGTGTTGGAACAAATGACCAATAAACCAGGTGTGTTGTACTGGAACAAATGACCAATAAATGAGGTGTGTTGTGTTGGAACAAATGACCAATAAACCAGGTGTGTTGTACTGGAACAAATGACCAATAAATGAGGTGTGTTGTGTTGGAACAAATGACCAATAAATGAGGTGTCTTGTGTTGGAACAAATGACCAATAAATGAGGTGTGTTGCATTGAAACAAATGACCAATAAATGAGGTGTGTTGTGTTGGAACAAATGACCAATAAACCAGGTGTGTTTTACTGGAACAAATGACCAATAAACCAGGTGTGTTGTGTTGGAACAAATGACCAATAAACCAGGTGTGTTGTGTTGGAACAAATGACCAATAAATGAGGTGTGTTGTGTTGGAACAAATGACCAATAAATGAGGTGTGTTGTGTTGGAACAAATGACCAATAAATGAGGTGTGTTGTGTTGGAACAAATGACCAATAAACCAGGTGTGTTGTGTTGGAACAAATGACCAATAAATGAGGTGTGTTGTGTTGGAACAAATGACCAATAAACCAGGTGTGTTTTACTGGAACAAATGACCAATAAATGAGGTGTGTTGTGTTGGAAGAAATGACCAATAAATGAGGTGTGTTGTGTTGGAACAAATGACCAATAAACCAGGTGTGTTGTGTTGGAACAAATGACCAATAAACCAGGTGTGTTTTACTGGAACAAATGACCAATAAATGAGGTGTGTTGTGTTGGAACAAATGACCAATAAATGAGGTGTGTTGTGTTGGAAGAAATGACCAATAAACCAGGTGTGTTGTGTTGGAACAAATGACCAATAAATGAGGTGTGTTGTGTTGGAACAAATGACCAATAAACCAGGTGTGTTTTACTGGAACAAATGACCAATAAATGAGGTGTGTTGTGTTGGAAGAAATGACCAATAAACCAGGTGTGTTGTGTTGGAACAAATGACCAATAAATGAGGTGTGTTGTGTTGGAACAAATGACCAATAAACCAGGTGTGTTGTGTTGGAACAAATGACCAATAAATGAGGTGTGTTGTGTTGGAACAAATGACCAATAAACCAGGTGTGTTTTACTGGAACAAATGACCAATAAATGAGGTGTGTTGTGTTGGAACAAATGACCAATAAACCAGGTGTGTTGTGTTGGAACAAATGACCAATAAATGAGGTGTGTTGTGTTGGAACAAATGACCAATAAATGAGGTGTGTTGTGTTGGAACAAATGACCAATAAACCAGGTGTGTTGTGTTGGAACAAATGACCAATAAACCAGGTGTGTTGTGTTGGAACAAATGACCAATAAATGAGGTGTGTTGTGTTGGAACAAATGACCAATAAATGTGGTGTGTTGTGTTGGAACAAATGACCAATAAACCAGGTGTGTTGTGTTGGAACAAATGACCAATAAATGTGGTGTGTTGTGTTGGAACAAATGACCAATAAATGAGGTGTGTTGTGTTGGAACAAATGACCAATAAATGTGGTGTGTTGTGTTGGAACAAATGACCAATAAACCAGGTGTGTTGTGTTGGAACAAATGACCAATACATGAGGTGTGTTGTGTTGGAACAAATGACCAATAAATGAGGTGTGTTGTGTTGGAACAAATGACCAATAAATGAGGTGTGTTGCATTGAAACAAATGACCAATAAACCAGGTGTGTTGTACTGGAACAAATGACCAATAAACCAGGTGTGTTTTACTGGAACAAATGACCAATAAACCAGGTGTGTTGTGTTGGAACAAATGACCAATAAACCAGGTGTGTTGTGTTGGAACAAATGACCAATAAATGAGGTGTGTTGTGTTGGAACAAATGACCAATAAACCAGGTGTGTTGTGTTGGAACAAATGACCAATAAATGAGGTGTGTTGTGTTGGAACAAATGACCAATAAACCAGGTGTGTTGTGTTGGAACAAATGACCAATAAATGAGGTGTGTTGTGTTGGAACAAATGACCAATACATGAGGTGTGTTGTATTGGAACAAATGACCAATAAACCAGGTGTGTTGTGTTGGAACAAATGACCAATAAATGTGGTGTGTTGTGTTGGAACAAATGACCAATAAATGAGGTGTGTTGTGTTGGAACAAATGACCAATACATGAGGTGTGTTGTGTTGGAAGAAATGACCAATAAACCAGGTGTGTTGTGTTGGAACAAATGACCAATAAATGAGGTGTGTTGTGTTGGAACAAATGACCAATAAATGTGGTGTGTTGTATTGGAAGAAATGACCAATAAATGTGGTGTGTTGTGTTGGAACAAATGACCAATAAACCAGGTGTGTTGTGTTGGAACAAATGACCAATAAATGAGGTGTGTTGTGTTGGAACAAATGACCAATAAACCAGGTGTGTTTTACTGGAACAAATGACCAATAAATGAGGTGTGTTGTGTTGGAACAAATGACCAATAAACCAGGTGTGTTGTGTTGGAACAAATGACCAATAAATGAGGTGTGTTGTGTTGGAACAAATGACCAATAAACCAGGTGTGTTTTACTGGAACAAATGACCAATAAATGAGGTGTGTTGTGTTGGAACAAATGACCAATAAACCAGGTGTGTTGTGTTGGAACAAATGACCAATAAATGTGGTGTGTTGTGTTGGAACAAATGACCAATAAATGAGGTGTCTTGTGTTGGAACAAATGACCAATAAATGAGGTGTGTTGTGTTGGAACAAATGACCAATAAATGAGGTGTGTTGTGTTGGAACAAATGACCAATAAACCAGGTGTGTTGTGTTGGAACAAATGACCAATAAATGAGGTGTGTTGTGTTGGAACAAATGACCAATAAACCAGGTGTGTTGTGTTGGAACAAATGACCAATAAATGAGGTGTGTTGTGTTGGAACAAATGACCAATAAACCAGGTGTGTTGTGTTGGAACAAATGACCAATAAATGAGGTGTGTTGTGTTGGAACAAATGACCAATAAACCAGGTGTGTTGTGTTGGAACAAATGACCAATAAATGAGGTGTGTTGTATTGGAAGAAATGACCAATAAATGAGGTGTGTTGTGTTGGAACAAATGACCAATAAATGAGGTGTGTTGTGTTGGAACAAATGACCAATAAACCAGGTGTGTTTTACTGGAACAAATGACCAATAAATGAGGTGTGTTGTATTGGAAGAAATGACCAATAAGTGAGGTGTGTTGTGTTGGAACAAATGACCAATAAATGAGGTGTGTTGTGTTGGAACAAATGACCAATAAGTGAGGTGTGTTGTGTTGGAATAAATGACCAATAAACCAGGTGTGTTGTGCTGGAACAAATGACCAATAATGTCGTTATTCTTAAGAGAACATAACAAAATAATGTAAATGATGAACACACACACACACACACACACACACACACACACACACACACACACACACACGCTGATAAAGAAGCAACTAAAAGGAAAGAAAGAAGCAATCACATACAAGGAACACACGGTAAAACAGAGAGCAGGGGCTTTGCAGGTTGTGTCCTGTATAGGATGCCTCAAAACAGGCACCACTGAACACCACCCAAGTGACTCAGCAGCAGTGCAGAACCTACTCTGGTGTGTAGCCAACTGGCGCCCTGTCATCCATAGCTTCCCTGCCAACCTCTGGCGCTGGGACTGTAAAGGACGAACCTTGTTGTGGCCCTGATGAGAGACACCCTTTTCCTGGTCAGAAAAAATAAAAAATCAGAATGTGTTCGTTTTTGGGTTGATGATAAGAATTTTCGCGAACTTGCATACAACACGTGTTTTTTTTCAGAAAAGGGGCGAAGGTTTATTTTGACTGTAATAAATAACAATGTGATGAAAAAAATTATTTCCATCTTTCTCCTATCCTGTGATGGAGCACAACAATGGAAGCAATATGAATAATATATCATTGAAGGCAATATTGGATCTTGCACCATGAATTGAATTCTAATGGTTGGTGACATTTCTCCCCTGTTCTTGACTATTTTGTGGTGTTGAGGACAGTAAACCCAAACCTAAAGATGGAAATGCTGACAGGTTGCTGAAGCTGACCAACATGTTGGGAATGTCTGGAGCCCAAATCTGAGAACAGACTGAAAGGCTGGAGAATGAGAAGAAAGGAATCACAGCAAAAAGAGAAGAATGAGATTCGGATTGAGAGAGAATTGAAGCGTTTAAAAAACATCTCTCTCTCTCTCTCTCTCTCTCTCTCTCTCTCTGTGTGTGTGTGTGTGTGTGTGTGTGTGTGTGTGTGTGTGTGTGTGTGTGAGGGAAACAGACAGAACAGACAGTGGAAGAAGACAGAAAAGAAAAAAAAAGCGAGAAGTGGACTCTGTGAGAAAGTGAAAAATGAAACTTTTGAATTAGTCCGGAGAGGGAAGCAACCCAATACAGCTATTCTTTCTGTATCATCACTTGCTTTGGAAATGCTTGTGTTTGAGAGTCCTGCCACGCAGGGCAAAAAAACAACAAAAACAACAACAACAACAACAACAACAAAACCAAAAGAAAACAAAAAACAAAAACAAAACAAACAAACAAACAAACAAACAACAAAAAAAACAAAAAAAACAAACAAACAAAAACAAACAACACCAACAAAAAAACAACCCAACCAACCTTCCACATGATATCCGTTCATCTGACTCCATGTGTAACTTCCCATCTTCACTGAAAACTCACCTCTTGACAACCTGTCAGAAAGCACTCTTGGTTCCCTGCTTTTCCAACCCCGCCCCACGTCTGCCAACTCACTCTGCATGTTTGAGGAACGAGAGGGAGGGGGGAGGAGTGCTCACAAGTGGTTTATGTAATTGCTAACCTTTTCTTTCATGTCAAGCGTCCTCAGCTCTTACACAGATTGGCTGCTATATTGACGGGCGCAATAGCCGAATGGTTAAAGCGTTGAACTTTCAATCTGGAGGCCCCGGGTTCGAATCACGGTGACGGCGCCTGGTGCGTAAAGGGGTGGAGATTTTTACGATCTCCCAGGTCAACATATGTGCAGACCTGCTAGTGCCTGAACCGCCTTCGTGTGTATATGCAAGCAGAAGATCAAATACGCACGTTAAAGATCCTGTAATCCATGTCAGCGTTCGGTGGGTTATGGAAACAAGAAAATACCCAGCATGCAAACACCCGAAAGCGGAGTATGGCTGCCTACATGGCGGGTTAAAAACGGTCATACACGTAAAAGCCCACTCGCGTATATACGAGGGAACGTGGGAGTTGCAGCCCACGAACGCAGAAGAAGAAGAGGGTGCTATATAAATGTACATTATTATTATTATTATTATTATTATCATTATCATTATCATCAGAAGAAGTAGTAGTTGTAGTAGCAGTAGTGGTGGCAGTGGTAAATTCCAGTGTTTAGTGTTCCTTGTTAGGGATTGGTGCCAGAGTTGTCGACTCCAAAACCAGAGGTAGTTTGGATCAGAAAGGATTCTCTGGCCTCCGTGCAAACAGTCGCTGTACACACCAGTCATTTTGTCAAAAGGGCAAAACACAGCATCCCATTCCGTGAAGAGAAGTGTCCACTTTGCCCTCTTTAAAATCACAGGTCAGCGGCAGCAAAAAGAAGAAAAAGGTGGAGGAGGAGGAGGACGAGGAGGAGGAGGAGGAGAAGGAGGAGAAGAACATTATTTCATTGATTGATTGAATCTTTAATGGGTAAAGAATAAGGTACAATGAAGACCTTTTCACAATTTTGTCCGTTTAACGACACAAACCAAATAAATAGATAAATATATTGAAATAAGATAGAATAATAAAAAGACGGGTGAGCAGGGTGACTGAAATATTCCACAACGACAACGTAATAAAAAGAACCATTGTTGCATTATCACGTACGTATGTGCGCGCGCTTGCTCATGCGCGCGAAAACAAGCAAACAAATACATACGCACACACTCACATCCACACACTCAAACACACACACGCGCGCGCACGCAGGCACTCGCATTTGTTTGTTTGCTCTCGCGATCACACATACATTCAACTTTTCATACATCATGGCATGGCAGAAGAAGTGTGTGTGTGTGTGTGTGTGTGTGTGTGTGTGTGTGTGTGTGTGTGTGAAATTTACATTCTTACCGTCATTTGCGGAAATACTGCAAAATGTTTCAGAAGATGAAGAAAACAACCGGCAACAACAAAGAATCAAAGCAAGGCACTTAACTTTCCTTCCATTTCCAGATGGTGACTAACTCTTGCAAATGATGATAACAAATGATCACGCTCATCAGTCGAGTGATTGAATCAAGATTTTTTTTCTATTCTGGCTTGTGTGATGAAAAGTGTCCAAATCACCTCAGTGTGTGTAGCTATAAGAAAAACACAGAAATATCAAATGGAAAGAGTTTTTATTTACCGTTTAGTCAAACTCGCTTTTTTCATATTCTACCATATTGGTGTGTTTCAGAGGGTAGACTGCACTGCAAAGAGTGCGCAAGGAACATGAACATGTAAAAGTTCCTCTGAATTTCTGCCTCCGAGAAAGGTTCGCCTGGAATCACCTCAATAAAATCCGGTCATGGGCCTTCTGCTTTCAAAGGTATTCTGAATACATTTATCAAAAGTTTACTGCGGTGTATCCAGATTTACAAGGTAGAAATTAACTTTATTTCTAAATTTCAAACAGAAAACGCAAAGTGTATTAAAAAAAAGAAGAAAAGGTCGCTTGTAAGCTTGTCTTTAATTTGAAAACCTATAGGCACATTCATTCTTAACCTACAAGGAGCAATTTTTTTCCCCAAAGTGTCGTCCACGTGAAATACGTCTTGTATATCATTTCCCATCGATCAATTCAACACGCGCATGCACATTTCAGTGACGGGATTCACGTTCATGTAGCACGGGGGTGATTATCTGGCCATACTTCAAACAGGTCCACGGCTGTTGTTTGGAGTTCCCTGGATGCTCTCCTTTATGCTTTGGGGTGTTGATATGGCGTGTCTTTAGGACACACCACTTTGTCCATTGTTCAGAATGACAGGCTGACAGACACCCCCTCTGTTCCCATCACTTCAAAGAGGAAAGACGTTAAAGCAAAGAAACGAACACAAACAAACAGATAAATCACACACAGACGCGCGCGCGCACACACACACACGGACACACACACACACACACGCACGCACGCACACACACACACACACACGCACGCACGCACACACGCACACACACACACACAAACAGAGAGAAAGAGAGAGAGAGAGTTTTCACATAAATCATCTGACTTGAATGACAGCCTGAATCAGTTAAACTCAGGGGAAATTTATTACCTGTTTTCACCTTCGCCAATAACATTCTTTTCTTTCAAAAGGCACATAAATTGTACAGCGATACAGAGCAATATACTGAAGCAATTGCAATCAATCATTGTGCATCCCGAAGAACATAAGAATGCGGGTATCGTGTCTATGACGGAAGCACTGTGCAATATCACATGAACACTGACACTGACAATCACATGCAGAAAGAAGAAGAACTAAAATTTGTCGAACAGAAAGCAGATGAAATGGCAAGGGCATTTTCTTCATTCACAAACAGTGCGGTTACAGTTCTTTTTACGCATAATGGACCCTGTTTTTTTCCATTCATAATTACGTTAAATACGATTGAAAAAAAATGGACTATTACGGTATTGTGGCACACGAGCATATCACAAAAAGTACGAAACAGCAGTAAGAGTGAATGTTTTTTGTTGGTGGTGATATTGTTCTGTGTACATCAAAACTGAGCAGCAATAAGGCCGAAGCGATGGTTTCTGATGTGTACAGGTGACAGTCTATCAATTTATTTATTCATTTATTTATCAATTATTTATCTTTTTATTATTATTATTAATTCATTCACTTATCATTTATCTGTTTGTCTATTTATTTGTTTGTTTGCTTATTTATTCATTTATCTTTTCTCACACGTACATAATTACTCGTCCTCTGACTTGAGACAATGTAACAGCCCCCCCCTCCCCCCCTCCCCACCCCCTCCCTGAAAATCATATATTGCATCTCCGTAAAAAAGACGTTGCTCCCTTTGATGTCTGACTATAATTTCCATTTTGAACGTATCAGTGTTTGATTTTATTTTGTTAATTCAACATTCATAAATATGATAGTATTCAAATGGCAAATCTGATGTTATGAATGATATTCAAGTGGCAAATCTAATGTTTTAACAAAAATCACCACTGTATCAAATGTGACGGGACATTAAACAAAATTTTGCTCCAGATACATAACTCACCCAGTGAGACAACGAGATCTAATAATTCGTCAGTTTGTGTGTGTGTGTGTGTGTGTGTGTGTGTGATTTCGACTGAGCAAAACAGTACAATCTCCACATGAAACGAGAACAATTCGCAGTGAGAGCAGTTTCCAAAGTGATTTCAGTTTCCTTCAGCAGGGCGATGCTGCTGGTCAGGCATCTGGCTAGCAGATGTGGTGCAGCGTAAATGGATTTGTCCGAACGCAATGACGCCTGTTTGAGAAAGTGAAAGTGAAAGTGAAACTTGAGCAGGACTAACTCTCTCCATACGGACGGCGAAAGAGACGACGTTAACAGCGTTTCACCCCAATTACCATCATCAAAATATTTTAAGAGGAAGGCTCTTATACTGAAGACGTGAATGTTGACAAAGAATACCACAATTCTGACGACGTAAGCTAAAGGTTGGGTCATTCAGACACCCACTGGACATCCGAGGGGTCTGTGTAGAGGAGAAGAGAGGACTGGCCGTACTGAGTGAGCTAAACAAGCAGACAACAGCAGGAATAATGGTCCAGCACGTCTTTCTCTTCCTCACAGAAATTGCGCTTGTCATTATCCATGACGTGTGATCTTTTGAAACTGGCATGGCGTGCCATACTAAAAAAAAAAATCTGTCACGTGTTTTTGATTGAAGTCGTGTAAGGTTTTAATTTCCGTTGCAAAGAAGTAAGTAAAGTAAAGTTTTAATCATCTTTTTCCCAGTCCTTTTTTGGTCTCCAAACTGTCTGGAACCAACTCCATCTGCAGATCAGACACTCTTTTTCTTCTGCTTCGATTTGAGTCTTCCCTGGAAATCCACTTCCTTTAATACGGAGTTCAGAACACCACCGCGCCGACCTTAGTGTGTGTGTGTGTGTGTGTGTGTGTGTGTGTGTGTGTGTCTGAATGAGGGGCGGTTGCGTATAAGAGTGCCTCATTGAGAACAATGAGAGAGGGACAGGCTCCAGACATCAGTTGGGATGTTCATTCCCTTCCGTTCTGGCGTGCACTTGTTCCAAGAAAAGCGCTTTGTGCATCACAATTTAACCCGTGAAATTTTATTGTATTTCTGAAATATCTTCTAGAAATTAAACTGTGATTGCCGTAAGTATCATATTTTCTTCTCAGCTATGTTACACACAACCACACCCACCCTCTCACCCCCCAACCCCCACACATGCTGTAACACTGGGGGGATGACTGGAGAGGAAGTTGTCGGTGTCGGCTTCCAATGACTGCCCTGTGTCTGCCTGGGCTGCTCGGTGCCGGCAACTGTTGCTTCTGGACATCACAGCGCAACGCCACGCCACGCAACGCAACAAAATGCAACATGACGCCACGCAACACAATGCAACGTAACAGAATACAATACAACACAATACAAACATACAACGGAACACAACGCAACGCAACACAACGCAACGCAATACAAAAATACAACGCAACACAACAAAATGCAAAAATAAAACGCAACACAACAAAATGCAAAAATACAACGCAACACAACAAAATGCAAAAATACAACGCAACACAACAAAATGCAAAAATACAACGCAACACAACAAAGTGCAAAAATACAACGCAACACAACAAAATGCAAAAATACAACGCAACACAACAAAGTGCAAAAATACAACGCAACACAACAAAATGCAAAAATAAAACGCAACACAACAAAATGCAAAAATACAACGCAACACAACAAAATGCAAAAATACAACGCAACACAACAAAATGCAAAAATACAACGCAACACAACACATTACAGAAACAAAATGCAACACACTACAACACTCCACAACGCAACGCAACGCAACGCAACAATACAACATAAAATACAACGCAACACGACACTACGCAACGCAACGCAACGCAACGCAACACAAAAATACAACGCAACACCACGGAACACAACACATTACTATACAAATTACAGTACAATGCAATGTTATACGAGACGATACGATAGAAACGATATGATACGATACGATACGATACGATGCGATGCGATACGATACGATACGATACGATACGATACGATACGATACGATACGATACGATGCAATACGATACGATAGAAACGATATGATACGATACGATACGATACGATGCGATGCGATACGATACGATACGATACGATAGAAACGATACGATGCGATACGATGCAATACGATGCAATACATCTCCATCAATCAAACAGAGAATAATGTCTATATTCCAAGGTTCGTTCGTCACTCAAACTACAAAGTCTTTTAACCAGCACTCGAATCCCACGCATACATAAACATGGTAAAGGTTGAACTAAAACTGGAAAAGGATTGTGAAAAAACCCAACAGAATATTAAATAAGCTGAATACACACACGAGAGTATCAAAACACAGCGACTTCGACTTACTACGAGGTAAAAGAATATAACAATGTTTAGAAATAATCAATACGTACACAAGGAAACACTATTTCAAAACACTGAACTCCACCATACATTTTCAATTATTGATTCTTGAATGTCAAGTTCAAAACTAAAAACATTGCAATTCTGGCATGCAGTAAAAGAGAATTGTTCTGTTTCCACTAATGTCAAAGGTACTGCAGCAGGGAGGTCAGTCTGTGCCCTTGTGGCAGACAGTCCACATACCTATACACAACATCACTGGCAGAATTCGCTGTCACACAGGTGTTTGTGGCACATAAGTTTGTCTCTCTGGTATTGGTGGTGGTGGTTGTCTGCAGTAAACACTGTTCATCTAAACTGGCCGCAGCGGTTTGCTTGGTGTTGTATTGTATTGTATTGTATTGTATTGTATTGTATTGTATTGTATTGTATTGTATTGCATTGGATTGTATTGTATTGTTCGAAGTTTGACTGGAAAATCAAACTGAACGCCAGGTCATTCGAATGAGACGATAAATGGAAGCTTTAGTGCAGCATGCACTTTGCACAGAGAGAAAGAACCCATGGCAACAAGGAGCGTTGTCATCTGGCCAAAATATGTGGAAGAATCCATTCTGATTGGCACACCAATACATAGGCATGCACTCCAGGCCTGACAAAGAGTGTTGGGTTATACTGCTGGTCAGACAACCGACTAGCAGATGTGGAGCATCGCATATGGAATTGTCCGAACACTGTGACGCCTCCTGAGAAACTGAAACTGAAACGTTCACCTAACAATGTATCAAACGATCTATCGTGGATCAGTTAATGTTGTATCAATATATCACTTATCGAACTTTCACCTAACAATCTAACAAATGATCTCTTAAAAATCAGTTAATGTTGTATCAATCCATTACTTGAAACTCTCACCTAACAATGTAACAAACAAACTCTTATAGACCAGTTAAATATTGTATCAATCTATTATCTATCGATCATTTGAATTAACATTCATCGATGAATCCTGTATCGATCAGTTACCGTGACATGCTGTGCACGGCGAATCGCTGCCTCGTGCCCCTCACACTGTGTCACCTCACAGACTGCACACCACTGGCACGTGAGACCCACAGGCGGTGTGCTCGTGCAGTCACGTGCTCCGGTACCACTGGCGTGACTGGCGTGTCCATCATGGGGGCTCTGGGACTGGTCACCATCATGGGGACTCTGGGACTGGTCACCATTGTTTTTCTCCTGGGGTCCCAACACAGGCAGTGTTGTAGCTGAGAAAAGGACGATCTCTTCTTATCCCAAAACAGGCAATGTTGTAGCTGAGAAAAGGACGATCTCTTCTTATCCCAAAACAGGCAATGTTGTAGCTGAGAAAAGGACGATCTCTTCTTATCCCAAAACAGGCAATGTTGTAGCTGAGAAAAGGACGATCTTTTCTTATTCATAAACAGGCAATGTTGTAGCTTGGAAAAGGACGATCTCAGCTGATCACAACACAGGCAATGCTGTAGTCTGGAAAAGGATAATCTCTGCTGATCCCAACACAGGCAATGTTGTAGCTGAGAAAAGGACAATCTCTTCTGATCACAAAACAGGCAATGTTGTAGCTTGGAAAAGGATAATCTCTCCTGATCCCAAAACAGGCAATGTTGTAGCTGAGAAAAGGACGATCTCTGCTGATCACAAAACAGGCAATGTTGTAGCTTGGAAAAGGACAATCTCTGCTGATCCCAAAACAGGCAATGTTGTAGCTTAGAAAAGGACAATCTCTGCTGATCACAAAACAGGCAATGTTGTAGCTGAGAAAAGGACAATCTCTGCTGATCACAACACAGACAATGTTGTAGCTGAGAAAAGGACAATCTCTGCTGATCACAACACAGGCAATGTTGTAGCTTGGAAAAGGACAATCTCTGCTGATCACAAAACAGGCAATGTTGTAGCTGAAAAAAGGATAATCTCTGCTGATCACAAAACAGGCAATGTTGTAGCTTGGAAAAGGACAATCTCTGCTGATCACAAAACAGGCAATGTTGTAGCTTGGAAAAGGACAATCTCTGCTGATCACAACACAGGCAATGTTGTAGCTGAGAAAAGGACGATCTCTTCTTATCCCAAAACAGGCAATGTTGTAGCTGAGAAAAGGACGATCTCTTCTTATCCCAAAACAGGCAATGTTGCAGCTGAGAAAAGGACGATCTCTTCTTATCCATAAACGAGCAATGTTGTAGCTGAGAATAGGACGATCTTTTCTTATCCATAAACAGGCAATGTTGTAGCTTGGAAAAGGACGATCTCAGCTGATCACAACACAGGCAATGCTGTAGTCTGGAAAAGGACAATCTCTGCTGATCCCAACACAGGCAATGCTGTAGTCTGGAAAAGGATAATCTCTGCTGATCCCAACACAGGCAATGTTGTAGCTGAGAAAAGGACAATCTCTGCTGATCCCAACACAGGCAATGTTGTAGCTTGGAAAAGGACGATCTCTTCTGATCACAAAACAGGCAATGTTGTAGCTTGGAAAAGGACAATCTCTGCTGATCACAAAACAGGCAATGTTGTAGCTTGGAAAAGGACAATTTCTGCTGATCCCAACACAGGCAATGTTGTAGCTGAGAAAAAGATAATCTCTGCTGATCCCAACACAGGCAATATTGTAGCTTGGAAAAGGACGATCTCTTCTTATCCCAAAACAGGCAATTTTGTAGCTTGGAAAAGGATAATCTCTGCTGATCCCAAAACAGGCAATTTTGTAGCTTGGAAAAGGACAATCTCTGCTGATCCCAAAACAGGCAATTTTGTAGCTTGGAAAAGGACAATCTCTCCTGATCCCAAAACAGGCAATGTTGTAGCTGAGAAAAGGACAATCTCTGCTGATCCCAAAACAGGCAATGTTGTAGCTGAGAAAAGGACAATCTCTGCTGATCCCAAAACAGGCAATGTTGTAGCTGAGAAAAAGATAATCTCTGCTGATCACAACACAGGCAATGTTGTAGCTGAGAAAAGGACAATCTCTGCTGATCCCAAAACAGGCAATGTTGTAGCTGAGAAAAGGACAATCTCTGCTGATCACAACACAGGCAATGTTGTAGCTGAGAAAAGGACAATCTCTGCTGATCCCAACACTGGCCAAGTTGTAGCTGAGAAAAGGACAAGGAGAAAAGTTACCTTTAATTCATGTTGCCTTCAAGCAAGTTACCTTTAATTTCATTTTGCCTTCAAGCAAGTTACCTTCGTCAAGGCAGGGACCCGCGGTACAGTTTATCTTGAAGGTTAAGTTAACTTCGTGTTCAAGACACGCGCGGTGTACTCTGGCTAGCCATCTCTTATAAAAATCCAGGCGATTCCTTTAAGCGCTTGCTTTTCTCACTCCACTACAGTTCAGAGCACAGTGAAGAGAATTTGTAAAACACGTGCGATCTGCAAAGCACACCTGTTTTCCCTCAACAAAAACAATGCTACAATGCTGCTGCTGGTGTCTCTTCATGTACTGTTTTGCCTCGTAATTGTCAATGTGATTATATTCATTTTGATTCCTTTATCTTGTCCGCGTAAGTATTGTGCTTACTTGTTTCATATTGGGAAGGGCTTAAATAAGCCATGCTTGATGATGGCTTGATGTCCTTCCTTAAATAAGCCATGCTTGATGATGGCTTAATGTCCTTCCTTAAATAAGCCATGCTTGATGATGGCTTAATGTCCTTCCTTAAATAAGCCATGCTTGATGATGGCTTAATGTCCTTCCTTAAATAAGCCAGGCTTGATGCCCTTCCCATGCCTTATGTGTTTATGTGCTTATGTCATGTTGCTTCTTTGAATAAGAATTGTTTAATGCAAAAGGCTCCACCATATTTACCTCTTCGTGGGCAGTCGCCCCTGGCTGAATACCGGATATTGCTTACCCTCGGCAGTTTGCCTCACCTCAGGCATATCACCCTCAGGTACGCATTTATCCGCAGGAACAATGGTCTCTTGAACACGGCCCCTGATGGAAACAGACTGTGGTGCCCCTTGGTGCTCTCTGGTGTTGAAGACCCCTGGTGGGCCACTGGGCGTTGCAGTCCGTGTCGTGCCCCCTGCAAACACCTGGCTTTCACAGTAACACTTCTCAGCCAACGTGTCTCTGAAAATCGTCACCACATTCTTCTCATACTCCATTGATAATTTCTCTCTGTCTCAAACATGCAAAATATCTTTTAGTTCTTTCAAAGTCTGTCAGCCGGCCACCTTATTTTTATACTCCACTGATAATTCATCTCCATCTCAGACATGCAAAATGTTATGAGTTATTTCAAACTCTGTCAGCTGGATCATTTCCCTTGACACCTGCATGCCTGCATGTCTAGAGCAGTGCTCCCATTGTCAGGCTGAAGGTTGTGAATTTGTGCGCCGTTTGTTCGCTGCTTTCCACCGTGTCTTGCAGTGCCCACCGGGTCTGATATCTGGAGACTGAACCATCTGTATATATCATTTTGTAATATCTTCTTATTTACTATTATTTTTCTGTGAGTAGCTTCTGCTTATATTTAACCTCTGGCCACAGTGTCTTTCAAGAGTAGGTGATATCACTTTGTCGTGGAGAAGTGTTGAAGGTATATTCTCATGGTTTTGTTTGTTTCAAATCTTGTAGTATGCACACAGTGTACTTCGTCTCATGTACTCGTCCCATCTATAATTTTTCACGTGCTAGATGGCTGCCACTGGATTCCTTCACGGCATAAAACAAAGGCTTTTCTTGGTTTTCTAGTGCTCCGAAATATACATAGCTTTATAAAACTTGTGTCTGGTCTGCATTGAAGGAAGGTCAAGCAGGTATATCATGGTCTCAGTTGGATTGTCCATCGTTGATCTCAGGATCAGTCTCATTACTTCTTTTTGAATTCTTTCTAACTTCAGAAGGCTGTTTTGAGAAAGGACTGTGATCACACCAAGAGCACGTGAATAGCACAACTGGAAGAGATGGCCTTGATCAACCATATGGCTGACATTGTTGTTAAGACAGAGAGACCCTTTTTGCTTTTTGATACAGTGCTTTCACCATTCTATCGACTTTTATTTCTAAGTAGTGTAGACTACCAGCTTTCTCAAATTGCATTCAGTTGAATGAAACAGCTGGGTATGGTGACAGTTTTGTTGTTGAGAGTGAAAAACATTGTTTTACAAACTGTGTTAAATAGGTTTAACATAGGCAAACATAAATGGAATAGATTTAAAGATGGAATTGCAACGATTCTGCCAGTATATAATACTTGTATTTTACTGATCTGACAAAAGAGATATCGGTGGAGCAGAAACACAGATTCCAGCTCAGCCAATAGCGTACCACGACGCAACGCTGGTCGAGGAGTAGGTTGTCTGGCGAGAAGGACAAAATGACGTAAGTAGCTTAGCATAAGGTGAAATCAGACTGATCAGACTGATACAGCACCTCTATGACAAAGCCACCAGCGCCGTCTACCTCAACAATAGCATCGGGGACTGGTTCAGAACCACAGTCGGAGTGAGACAAGGCTGTCTACTCTCCCCAACACTCTTCAACATCTTCTTAGAAAGAATAATGACTGACGCACTGGAAGAGCATGTAGGAACAGTCAGCATAGGCGGCAGAACAATCACAAACCTACGTTTTGCCGACGACATTGATGGACTGGCTGGAAAAGAAGAAGAACTGGCAAGCCTGGTCAAACATCTAGACAAAGCCTCCACATCGTATGGAATGCAAATCAGTGCGGAGAAAACCAAACTGATGACTAACAACACCAACGGCATCAGCATTGACATCAAAGTCAACGACGAAAAGCTTAAAACAGTCCACAGCTTCAAATATCTGGGAGCAATCATGTCAGATGAAGGATCTAAACCAGAAGTACTCTCGAGAATTGCCCAAACAACAATGGCACTCAACAAGCTGAACACCATCTGGAACAACAAAAACATCGCTCTCAGCTCAAAAATCAGACTGATGCGTTCCCTGGTTATATCAATATTGCTCTACGCCTGCGAGACTTGGACCCTGACTGCAGACATCGAGAGAAGAATCCAAGCTGTCGAGATGAGATGCTTTCGTAGACTACTTGGCATCTCCTACAGAGACCACATCACTAACACGGAAGTGAAGAACAGAATCAAGCAAAGTATTGGACCCTACGAAGACCTTCTGTCCATAGTGAAAAAACGCAAACTTAGGTGGTATGGACACATCTCCCGATCATCTGGTCTTGCCAAAACGTTCCTGCAAGGCACCGTACAAGGAGGCAGAAGGAGAGGACGGCAGAAGAAGAGATGGGAAGACAACATCCGGGGGTGGACAGGCTTGACGCTCGGTGACGCCCTGAGGAAATCAGAAAACCGTGAAGAGTGGAGAGGGGTGGTGGCCAGGTCAGCAGCGGTGCCCCAACGGTCTGAACCCAGACTATGGGAGAGGTGAAGGTGAGGTGAAGGTGAAATCTTTAGACTGACGAATGATTAAGCTAAAATCAAGCACGCTTCTAACTGATTAAAGTGTGTGTGTAAGCACAACACATATAATATTCCAGTGAATGATACAGAGACTTGATTTAATAGATGATTAGGGAATAAGTTTAGAATGGGCTTTGCGTTCAAACCAGGAATGGCGTCACACATTCTGCGCAGGCCGTTGAAGTCCGGCAGGTTAGTTGCGAAAACTGACGTCGTCTGCTATAGAGCTTATGCGTGAAGGAGTTTTTGAAGCTAGCAGAGCGCTTGGTTACATAAAATAAAATAAAATGAAATACCGCTTTACATTCGATCACTACATAAGTCGCATCAATTCCTAATTCACTTTTACACCAAATTTTTCGAATGCAATTTTGACACACACAAAAAGCAACTAGTATGTAGATTAATTGTCCTTAATTACAGGTAAACCGTAAAAGCAGAGTCTGCAAACATTGCACCCAAAACACACCTGTCACGTTGTTGCTATACCAATAACCTTTGATTGCACTGGTATGTATAACTGAAAAGAAATATAATCAGATGTGAAGGCACTTCTGTATCCATCGTCACAGTTCATTTTCCCAAAACAACCGCACAAAAATTACGCTGACAAGATTTAATCTGAAGCTCTAACTGGAAACAATGGGTCACGAACACTGTTCAGGACACAGCAGAGAGCACAGTGCCAGACGTAAGAGACTGACTGTCTTGCTGCAATGCGGGCTGGTCTACTGCTTTTTCTGGAGCTCTGCCGAGAGCACGGGGCATCGAAAGAGCTCTGGCCATCAACAGGGCACTGGCCATCAACAGAGCACTGGCCATCAACAGAGCACTGGCCATCAACAGAGCACTGGCCATCAGCAGAGCACTGGCCATCAGCAGAGCACTGGCCATCAGCAGAGCTCTGGCCATCAACAGGGCACTGGCCATCAACAGAGCACTGGCCAACAACAGAGCACTGGCCATCAGCAGAGCACTGGCCATCAGCAGAGCACTGGCCATCAGCAGAGCACTGGCCATCAACAGGGCACTGGCCATCAACAGAGCACTGGCCATCAACAGAGCACTGGCCATCAACAGAGCACGAGCAGCATCGACGACAGCAGCACAGCCAGTGCACTGAGTATCAGAGCCACCTGCCCTGGCGTTGACTACCTCCTGAACCCAAACACCACCAGCACAATCCGTCAGGTCAACGTGTCAGACTGTGACCGGAACTTGCCCCCCTGTACAGCCCAACAGGGGGCGGTGTACGGCTTGTGTGGACACTCCAACACGTTCTGTCACCTGCACGTGCTCGTGCCGGAAGACATGTTTGTCTTGGCACGTGTCAAACGACTGTCGTACAGCTGTTGGGCCGGAGGCAGAAGACATTCGTGGAGCGTTAGGCGTCATGTTATGAGTAAAGTGCAGTGTGGGACTCACGGTCTGCAGTCAATGCTTGTCGGGGGATTCAAACACAGCATGTGTTCCATCAGCTTGAACAATCCTCCGGTCACAGTGCACATTGAAGCCATTCAGCGTAATGATTTTCTAATGACGCTGGAAACAGAGTACTCCGGGTATATAACAGTGCCGTTCATTATCTACCGTAACACCCGTTTCACTCAAGACCTGAAAGCACCTTCTGGATTTGTCATTATGCTCAGTGTCCAGCAGTCTTCATACTGCATTGATCCAGCAGACATTTGTTACATGGAGGTCCACCCCACACCATCAAAGTCAACTTCAACAACCTTGCGTGCTGAGACGTTCTTAAAAGCTACTGTGTTCCACACTTCACATCTTCAAATTCAGCTTCGTTATTCTGAAATGTGCCATCGTGGTCTGAAAATACACTTTTCTTCGCCTTTTGAAAATAATCGTTCCTTAAAATCGCCCCATGGTTTGTTCAATTGTTCTGTGAGAGATTACTTGAAATTTAAAGATCACCTTCACTGTAATCTAAAGCCAGAGTGTGAAGACGGACGTGATGAGACAGAACACTGTCCCTTCAGCAGTACTGGCTGTCAGGGAATGGTGGCTTCACGTGACAAATGTTTTCACCTGGTATCCAAGGAACATCCCCATCGCATCTTTGATTTTCGTCAGGAGTGCACAGGCATAGGAGGAAGACTTGCGTCACTTAAAACGAAAAAGGAAATAGAAAAAATGCTGCACATCTTTAAAAATTGTCACTTTTTCCAGATTCTGTTAGGTTACACATCAGGCAGAGATTCTGTGCCATTTATGTACTCTAAGTTCCGTAAATGGTCTGACAGTACCGTGATCTACAGCATGAAGCACATCCGGTGGTCCTCACCTCACTGTCCCTCAAGGACCGTGAAAACCACACAGCTTTCTGCTTTACTGACAGTTCAGTTTGAAAGTCACATTCTTCTTGTGTATGATAAAGAAGCGCTGTGCGAAATACAATTAGACTCACTCCATGGTTTGCCTTTACAAGCTGCAATCAGTCAGTCACCGTCACTTCATTCCATCCTCAGGAATACCGTGCAGTTGTTGATTGCTTGTCCGGATGGTAGTGTGCTGCAGTCCTTCCTGGTGTGTGACCCCAGCAGTCAGTGTGCTCAGGCATCGTGCTCACTGTTTCCTGCCTTTCTCAACGCCAGTGACAGACAGGACTCTCGGGTGGTTTCTCTTGACAGGAGAAGTTCGCACTCTTCCAACATGTTCCTGTGTGATGATGATATCACAGCAGTACAGTACACTTTGCTTTGTGACTTCAGACAGGACTGTCCTGATAATGCTGATGAGTCATTCTGTGAACATCCTTTTTGTCATGGTTTTTCTTGTTTGAATGGTCAGTGTATATTGTATGGTCAATTGTGTAATGAACATTCTGACTGTATTGATGATTCTGACGAAACTGGTTGTGATGATCACACAGCATTCCATGCCCTCATGACAGAGAAAGACAGACATCAACAACTGTACATCACCCTGGATGGTACTGGGTATTTCACTCAGCAGATGATGACCGACAACATGCCTTGTCCTGACAGTCATTATCGCTGCACAGCAGAACTGCTGCACTGCCTCCCTGTCTACACTCGATGCAATGGACTGTCTGACTGTGTATACGGAGAAGATGAACAAGACTGTGAGAGAGTCACCTGCCCTGGCTTCTATCAGTGTCGATCCTCCAGAGTGTGTGTGCATGGAGATCAGCTGTGTGATGGCTGGGGTCAGTGCCCAAAGCTGGACGATGAGTTGCTGTGCGACATGACGTGTGCTGCAGGGTGTGTGTGTGAAGGTCAGTGTGCCCTGTGCACCATCCCCTTCCCTGCCCACCTCCTCCCCCAGCTCCGCTCTGTGGGTGCCGCTGGTTCAGGAATGGCGCTGCATCACTTCGTCAACAACGTGCATCTTATTTTTCTGAGTTTGGCTTCTTGCTCACTCTCAAATATTTCAGCTACACAGCTTACCAACCTGCATTCTATCGATCTGTCCAAAAACAGTTTGAGCAGTATTGATCTATCGGTTTTCCTTCAGCTACCAAACCTGAGGGTCCTGCATTTGGGAAGAAACCCCCTAAGCCAAGTGACCAGTAATCACGTGAAGCGTGTTCATTATGCATTGCAACAAATAGACATGTCGAACACATGCCTTAATTCACCCAAAACAGTGTTGTCGGTATATTTACCAAACGTGGAATATCTGAATTTATCTCATTCGGCTTTTGAAATCATCGGGCCCATGGGGCTGAAAAACGTGCCTCAGCTGAGCGAACTGGACTTGAGAGGGAACCGTCTGAAAAACATTCCACTGAATTTGTTATTGGAATCGGTTCATTTAAAGCGCGTTTTTTCGCCGAACTACAGACTTTGCTGTGAGGACTTGCTGCCCATGTTCTCCAACAGAATACACTGCTCTGCACCACACACTGTGCTCTCGTCCTGCAGTAGACTGATAGAGCAGGACCTACACAGACTGCTGTTTTGGTGTATCAGTCTGTTTTCTGTTGTAGGAAATGGGGTTTGCTTTTTAACTTCATTCGCAGTCCACAAGAGGCTTGGTGTTGGCTTTGACGTGGCCATTGCCAACCTCCAGTTGGCTAACTTTGTGATGGGGGGTCACGTCAGTATTGCCATTACATTCAACGAAATCCTCCGTGAACAATATGTGCGCTATGAAAAGACCTGGACCAGTAGCTTGACGTGTAAGGTAGCGGGCTTTCTGTCCATTGTGTCCAGCGAAGTGTCCATTTTGATCATGTGGGTGATCACTGTGAACCATGTCATCATCCTCTGTATCCCTGGGGAATGGCGGAGGTTTGGGGAACTGTCCCCGCCTGTTGCCTGCACCGTGACGTGGTTGGCCGGACTGTTGCTGTCCACAGTTCCCTTTCTTCCAGGACTGTCACACTGGGGGGTCCGGGGACAGTCCGGTCTGTGCCGTCTGATGCTGCATGAGGACTCTCCTTTTACCCAGCACTTCAGATGGCAGACTGTCCTGGTGATCGTGAATGTTGTGCTGTGTTCCACGATTGTAGCAGGCCAGCTTGTTGTCTATAAGCGAACACCAAAATACAGAATTCTGCTGGCTTCCTCGAAAAGGTTTGTATATTTTTCAGTTCATTACATGAAAAGAGTAGCTGTTGCTGATGCAGTGTTCTGGTTCTCGTTTTTGTTTGTGATGATGATGATGACTTCCACTGGCAGTGTTGTTTTCCACAGTCTGCATGGTGGAATGGTTCTCTTCGTGCTGCCGTTCAACTCTGCCCTCAACCCCGTGCTCTACCTCACCACTGCACTGTCACAGCTGCGACAGCGGGAACAAGAACACAAACTGCTACGTGTGTTCAAATCGCGAAAAGGGAGGTAATATCAACATGCCAGTCCATCAAAGGGAGGTAATATCAACATGCCAGTCCATCAACACCAAACATCATTCAATCAACACATGAGAGATGTGAAGTGAATGCTACAGGAATGAAAGGGGAAATTTTTGGTACTGGAATTTGTTTCAAATACGTATTTGTCTTATAAAAAAAACCCATTTGTGTATGGGAGAGAGAGAGAGAGAGTGAGAGAGAGAGAGAGAGAGAGAGAGAGAGAATGTGTGTGTGTGTGTGTGTGTGTGTGTGTGTGTGTGTGTGTGTGTGTGTGTGTGTGTGTGTGTGTGTGTGTGTGTGTGTGTGTGTGTGTGCGTGTTAGGAAAAACAAATAAAACTGCACGCAGGAAAAAATACAAAAAAGGGGTGGCGCTGTAGTGTAGCAACGCGCTCTCCCTAGGAAGAGCAGCCCGAATTTCACACAGAAATCTGTTGTGATAAAAAGAAATACAAATACACAACAAGAACACCGAAGCAACCACATGATTTTTTGTCTTCTCACGTCATTTTTCACATTTTTAGTTATTCACATTTTGGGGCACCCCGAGTCGCGAACACACAACCTTCTCATCGCGAACTCGCCGCAAAACCAACTGAGCCAAACAGGGCTGATACAACCAAAAAGGGAGGTATTGCATCATGACCCGAGCTCAAAACCCATCATGGTATAAAATCTTCACAGAGAGAGAGAGAGAGAGAGAGGAAAATAAGGAAATAAAAATAATGAAAGACAAAGAGAGCGAGAAAGAGAGAGGGAGAGAGGGAGAGAGAGAGAGAGAGAGAGAGAGAGAGAGAGAGAACTCAGAATTCAGTACTCAAAACGCTTTTTATTCAAGGATTAAGATTTTAGGCATGGCCCATTCTTCCAACCTATCCTTGAGAGAGAGAGAGAGAGAGAGAGAGAGAGAGAGAGAGAGGGATAAGGAAATCAGAGAAAATGAAAGACAGCAAGAGGTTCTGGTGATTTGTAGGACATGGGGGTACCCCCAACCCTCCCCCGAAAACACTTTTCAGTGAGGAAGGGAACAAACCCACGTTGTGGCCACAGCAGAGAGAGTTTCGATAGCCTCCCTTTCATGGACTTGACCTGGACCTCCCATTTACTGAACCTCTCTCCCTGCCCCAGCCCCACTACATCTATCTATCAATCTATCTGTCTATCAATCTATCTGTCTATCAATCTATCCACACACACACACACACACACACACACTATATATATATATATATATATATATATATGTATACATGCATACAAACATACATATCCGTCAGTGTGTGTACGTGTGAATGTATGCACACACACACACACACACACACACACACACCCTGAAACTGAGTGGAAAGAACAATGTTTCATGAATGCGACAAAGTTAACGTGGACGTCGTTCATAAGAGTGTGGTGTGTGTGTGTGTGTGTGTGTGTGCGTGCGTGCGTGCGTGCGTGCGTGTGTGTGTGTGTGTGTATTGATAGAAAGAAATATCTTTTTTTCCCGTGACTCGAAATCACAGCCTTAGCCAAACAAGCACCCTAAAGGAACAACCAAATGATTATTTATATCATCATGAAATATCCTCAGAACGTTTGCAATGTAAGTTTAAGTTACTATTTCCCAGATAAACATGTGAAATAACATTGTGCTCTAAAGTCCTTGCAAATGGGTGAATAATTACAGACATATCTGCTCAGTAAAGCAATTATCTTGATTTAAAATATTAACTTCCGTCAGCCTGCAACAACACAGGGTGCCGCCATGTTGGGCTTGGCGCTCAAGAAAGGAAACAGAAAGAGGTCACCAGAATCTCTTGCGTCTTTTCCTGATAGTTGTACTGGTTGTGTAGATCTGCTTGACGACTATGCATGGCAGCAGGTCAGTTGTGTCATGTTCTGGGTTCTCATTGGAGTGTTTGGCCACCTTCGTGTCTTTTCACTTTCTGAATGTCTGTTTTGTTTCAATTAATTAGTTTAAATCTAAATTCACAAATATATATATCAAGCCGCACATAGATATCAATCAAGTACATTGCTAGCACATTGGAAATCATTCATCATTTCTTCTCTCTCTTTCTTCGTTTCTTTTTTCTTTCATTCTTTTTTTCTTTTATTCCCCCCCCCCTCTCTCTCTCTCTTCTCTTCCCAATTAACCTGTGAGCGGAACGTGACGTTACAGAGACTACGTCATTTGCAGTTGTCAAGAAAAAATGCGTAAACAGTTGCGTTGTTCTTTCACATATTTCTGCGTTTGGTTTTCAACTGGTTGGTTTCGTGCAAAGTTATTTCTGGACAGTTTGTTTTTTCAAAGTTTATGAATATTCTTTCTTCTAGAGGGCATGTACATAAAATGTCTTTATCTGGAGTAGATCGAAAAGAAATAATTATATTTCTTGTCGGTATTTTGGCTTCAAGAGGTGAGTTTCCCAAGTATCTGTAAACTTTCTGAAACATTCTGACACTGCTCCAGCTGTTAGCATATCATCAGTTGACTTTCCGTTGGGTGTGTGACTTTCCGTGTGTGTGTGTGTGTGTGTGTGTGTGTGTGTGTGTGTACCTATTTCGGTTGTCTGTGTTCCTGTGTTTGTTTATGTATGTATGAATGAAAGTATGTGTATAAGAATGCATCATATTATATAATATATGTCACGGCATTTTGGCTTTATCGATCTTTTGCCATCCTTAGAATTTAAAAGAAAATTATGAGTGTGCAATTACTTGTGTTATGGCTAGCTTCAAATAGAGAAATCTAATTGGAAGCCATAATACTTCCAGTGTTTGTACATGTATGTATGTATACAAGATACAAGAATATTTCATTATCTCTAATGAGAATTTATTGACACGTCTGTTAACAAATACTCGACATATGCTTTACTTTCACAGAACAACACAACGTCCAACCATGCTCTCACATTCCAACAAGAACACCCATTCATGGCATAAGCGACATATTCCCCACACAGCAAAGGTCATATGACCCATGCTGTGTTATGCTCAGTGACCGGACTGCATAAAACACAATAAGTGGGAATCAAGCAAACTGTGTCGGAAACAATGAAATGCAAAGCACGATGCACACAAACGGTATATACTCAATCAAACAAACCACACGTAACAAAGGCATGCATTCTAAAGTGAATACTTTGGACACACTTCAAGTCTTACATAGGCGGTATACACAATAGTACTTCTGGCATTTCACCATTCTCACTGCACAGTCAGCTGCCACTTACCAGTCCCAGTGCAGGGTCGTTCACAAGGACTTCTGGTAGGCCTCCCTTCTTGCTCGCTTCCGCGGGCAAGGTCTTCCCAGGCTTCCGCGGGCAAGGTCTTCCTAGGGGGTGGCGCGGATTGGGTATTGCAGACGCGCACGTTGTATCACCGTGAAGTTGTCGCGGGGCGGATACGAACTGTGTGCTGTAGGGTTTCTTCAGATCTCCTCCAAGACAAGGTCTTGTCGTCTGCTTGTTCGTTCCTTCGTCAATAATGCTTCTTCGTACTCAGCGCCCTCTACCAGGATGGTCGGGTTATGTCCCTTGGCATTGCTTCCAGGTCACAGGTCACTACAGGACTGTCTTTTACTAAACACACACACACACACACACACACACACACACACATGCATATATATCTACATGCGTGTGTATGTGTGTGTGTGTGTGTGTGTGTGTGTGCGCGCGCGCGCGCGCGCGCGCGTTTTACGATTTTCTTTCGATTTATCGAATTCGAGGAGTCGTGATGAAGACAGGGAAAGTCTGAAACTTTGACAGAAAAAAATGACATGAACGTAAAACCTTGAAATGCCGATCGATGCGGGCTGCTTTTACCTGGTTCCTGTACACAACTTCCAGTTCGACAAACACTCGTTTCTTATGGTGAGCGGAAATATGATTCAGATCTTTGTATGTATGTATGTATATGTGTGTACTGGTAATCCGCCCACGCCATCACTCCACCCCTGGTGTTTCCCGTGATGTTGTTGTCCAGCATGATTGACACGTGAGCCATGAAAGCTTTGCCTTTTTTCTTTAGTAGTAAAAACAGCAATTTCTGTTTAGCACAGAAGTTACAATGATGCATATAAGGAGACAGCGCAAATCTGCCATGTAATGGCGTATTAATCTTTTTCTTTCTTTAAAAATTTTTTTTTTTTACATCACCTTTCAGATGTGACATGGATTGCGAGATCTTTTCCGTGCGTATTTCGTGTTTGATCTTTGGCGTACGCACATTACGGAAGAACTCCAGACACTGGCAGCTCTGCGCCGATGAAACCGTACAAAAAGCTCCACCCTTCAGCATCATCAACAGACATACACACTAAGATGCAGCCAGTTCAGAACTTCATTCCTTAAGGTCCTGGTCCTTGATGGTACTCATCCTTGTGCTTTCTGGTTACAGTTGGGCGAGTCAACAGCGAGAACGTTGACCTGACATGTGACGACTTTCAGGACCAGAAAGACACCAACTGCAGCTGCACCTTGCAAGTCCCTGCCCTAAACAACACTGAGGGCCACTTCTGCTTCCAGTTACCAGGGATTGAAGCGTACCTGGTCGTTGCGGAGAAGCCATTTGGGGGAGAGGACAGTCTGTTTGACAAGAAGTGTCTGTGTCGTTATGACGACATCACCACTGGGCACTTTCGTCAGGATTCCGTTGCGCGGATGCCGGGGGTCAGATGCTCGATACGTACACTGCAGCAGAACGAATACCTGCTGCAGATGGCGTTCCCTGTCAGCGAAGAGGACGACGACGACCACTTCGTCTCCTGTGTGCTGCCCTGTCGGAACGAATCGGTCACAGTGCCTGTGCTGTTTCCCGGTGAGTGCTTGCTCCTGGACTGCCTCATCTTCACTGCTCCGTAAGGGGGAGGGGGAAGGGGGGGGTGGGGGGTGGGGCAGGAAGGTGGCAGAGTGGTTAAGACACTTCTCTGCCAGTGCAGGGTCTGTGAAGGTCTGGGTCCGAGTGTCCCGCTCTCGCCATTTCTCCAACGTTTGACAGGAGAAATCAATTTGAGCGTCTAGTCTTTCGGATGAGACAATAATAAACCGAGGTCCCGCGTGCAGCACGCACATGGCGCACTGAAAAAGAACCCATGGCAACAAAAAATGTTGTCCTCTGGCAACATTCTGAAAAAAAAAAGAAATCCACTTTGACATACACGTAAATATCTAAGCATGCACTCAAGGCGTGACAAGCACGTTGGGTTATGCTGCTGTCAGGACGCCTCCTTGAGAAACTGGAACTGTTTTGTTATGCTGCGTGTTTGTCGTTCAGACCTACATGTGGCTGTCTTACACCACGTGACAGATGGTGAGGCTGTCTTACACCGTATGATAGATAATGTGGCTGTCTTACAGCGTATTATATATGGTGTGGCTGTCTTACACCACATGACAGATGATGTGGCTGTCGTACACCACATGACAGATGATGAGGCTGTCGTACACCACATGACAGATGGTGTGGCTGTCTTACACCGTATGACAGATGATGTGGCTGAATTACACCACATGACAGATTATGAGGCTGTCTTACACCACATGACAGATGATGAGGCTGTCTTACACCACATGACAGATGATGTGGCTGTCTTAACCACATGACAGATGACGAGGCTGTCTTACACCACATGACAGATGATGAGGCTGTCTTACACCACATGACAGATGATGTGGCTGTCTTACGCCACATGACAGATGGTGTGGCTGTCTTGCACCACATGACAGATGATGTGGCTGTCTTACACCACATGACAGATGATGAGGCTGTCTTACACCACATGACAGATGATGAGGCTGTCTTACACAGTATGATAGATGATGTGGCTCTCTTACACCACATGATAGATAATGAGGCTGTCTTACACCGTATGATAGATGATGTGGCTGTCTTACACCACATGATAGATAATGAGGCTGTCTTACACCACATGACAGATGATGAGGCTGTCTTACACCACATGACAGATGATGAGGCTGTCTTACACCACATGATAGATAATGAGGCTGTCTTACACCACATGATAGATAATGAGGCTGTCTTACACCGTATGATAGATGATGTGGCTGTCTTACAGTGTATGATATATGATGTGGCTGTCTTACACCACATGATAGATGATGTGGCTGTCTTACACCGTATGATAGATGATGTGGCTGTCTTACAGTGTATGATATATGATGTGGCTGTCTTACACCACACGACAGATGATGAGGCTGTCTGTCACTGTCTTTTACCACATGACAGACGATGAGGCTGTCTTTCACCACATAATAGATGGTGACGCTGTCCCGCACCACATGACAGACGATGAGGCTGTCTTGCACCACACGGCAGATGATGAGGCCGTCTTACACCACACGACAGATGATGAGGCTGTCTGTCACTGTCTTTTACCACATGACAGACGATGAGGCTGTCTTTCACCACATAATAGATGGTGACGCTGTCCCGCACCACATGACAGACGATGAGGCTGTCTTGCACCACACGACAGATGATGAGGCCGTCTTACACCACACGACAGATGATGAGGCTGTTTTACACCACATGACAGATGATGAGACTGTCTTTCACCACATGACATATGGTGAAGCTGTCTCGCACCACATGACATGATGAGGCTGTCTTGCACCACACGACAGATGATGAGGCTGTCTTTCACCGCATGACAGATGATGAGGCTGTCTTTCACCACATGACAGATGATGAGGCTGTCTTACACCACATGACAGATGATGAGGCTGTCTTACACCACATGACAGATGATGAGGCTGTCTTACACCATACTATGAATGTGGTGACGTGGCCGTGGTGGTGGTAAACTAATGACGGCTGTCAGTCAAGGTGATAGACAGCGTGGTCGTCTTCCTGGCAGTACAGCGTGGTCTGGTCGTCGTTGTCACAGGCACACTGGTTGTGTTGTCATGCTTTCCATCCTGTCTGTGCCGTCCGCTCCTGCTCCTTCGTCTTGGACTTCTTTGTCATCAACATCATCATCGTTATCATCGTCATGCTTCTTTTTCTTCTGCTTCTGCTTCTGCTTCGGCTTCTTCTCCTCCTCCTCGCCTTCCATTTTTCCTGCTCCCTTTTCCTCTTTCTCTTTCCTCTTCTCCTCTTCTCCTTCCTCCTCCTTCCTCTTCTTCCCCCTCCTACTTCCTCCTCTTCCTTCTTCTTCTTCTCTTCCTCCTCCTCTTTCTTCCTCTTCTTCTCTTCCTCCTCCTCCTTCCTCTTCTTTTCTCCTTCCTCCTCCTTCCTCTTCTTCTCTTCGCCTTCCTCTTTCTTCCTCTTCTTCTCTTCGCCTTCCTCTTTCTTCCTCTTCTTCTCTTCCTCTTCCTTCCTCTTCTCTTCTTCCTTCTCCTCCTTACTCCTCCTCTTCCTCTTATTTTCTTCCTCCTCCTTACTCTTCTCTTTTTCTTCCTCCTCCTCATGTTCCTTCCCCCTTTTCCTTCCTCCTGTTCCTCCTCCTCCTTCCTCTTCTTCTCTTCGTCTTCCTTCTCCTTCCTCTTCTCTTCCTCCTCTTCCTTCCTCCTCTTCCTTCTTCCTCCTCTTTCCTCTTCTTCTCTTCCTCGTCTTCCTTCCTCTTTTTTTTTTTTTTTATTCCTCTTCCTCCTTCCTCTCCTCTTCCTTCTTCCTCCTCTTCCTTCCTCTTCTTCTCCCTCTTCCTTCCTCTTCTTCTTCCTCCTTCCTATCCTCTTCCTCTTTCTTCCTCTTCTTATCTTCCTCTTCCTCCTCCTTTCTCTTCTCTTCCTCCTCCTCTTGTTTCCTCTTCTTCTCTTCTTCTTCATCCTCCTTCCTCTTCATTTCCTTCCTCTTCTTCTCTCCCTCCTCTTCTTCCTTCATCTTCTTCTCTCCCTCCTCTTCTTCCTTCCTCTTCTTCTCTTCCTCCTCTTCTTCCTTCCTCTTCTTCCCTTCCTCCTCCTCTTCCTTCCCCTTCTTCCTTCATCTTCTTCTCTCCCTCCTCTTCTTCCTTCCTCTTCTTCTCTGTCTCCTCTTCCTTCCTCTTCTTCTCTCCCTCCTCTCCTTCTCTCCCTCCTCTTCTTCCTTTCTCTTATTCTCTCCCTCCTCCTCTTCCTTCCTCTTCTTCTCTCCCTCCTCCTCTTCCTTCCTCTTCTTCTCTCCCTCCTCCTCTTCCTTCCTCTTCTTCTCTCCCTCCTCTCCTTCTCTCCCTCCTCTTCTTCCTTCCTCTTCTTCTCTCCCTCCTCCTCTTCCTTCCTCTTCTTCTCTCCCTCCTCCTCTTCCTTCCTCTTATTCTCTCCCTCCTCCTCTTCCTTCCTCTTCTTCTCTCCCTCCTCCTCCTCCCGCTGTTTTCTGTGAACCCTGATCCCCTGCTCTTTCTTCGTCCTGCCCTGCACTGACGTATCCCTGTGGGTGTGCCCACAGAGGAACCCGCGGAGAGCGGCCCGTCGCTCATGGTGATCGCCGTGGCCGCGGGGTGCTCCAGCTTTGGATTGCTGCTGGTGCTGCTGGCCCTGACCATCGTGGGCGTCAAGTACCAGCGGAAGCAGGCCTGGAAGATGGTGGAGAACCGGCCCACCCACCCCGCCCCGCTGCCCAGCGTGCAGAACTCGGGCCTCATCTACATGGTGGACCGCCGAGGCCTCATCGTGCCCGTCAACGAGCTGCTAGAAGTGATGGACACCTCCACCGCCCTGCCCTCCTCCAGGCAGGTTAGCTGCCTGCAGGTGCCTCAAAAGGGGGGCATCACCATGCCAGGCCCCAGCCAGACCAAGGACGACCCTGCCAAAACCGCGGGGGACAAGGACAAAAACAAGGGGTCCGCCTCAATGTTTGGTTTCGGCTGGAAAGGGCCGGACAAGGTGGAGAAGGCGGGGTGGGACGTGGACGTGAAGAAGACAGCGATTGCTGAGGCGGAGGGCTCTGAAAAACCCGCCACCACGGTCACTACCACGGACGGGGAGGAGTCTTAAAACACCTCCTCCTCCTCCTCCCCCCTGCTTCACCAGTGGCGGCCTAGTGCTAACACGTCCGCTAAGGAAGCGAGAAAAACTTGAGTGCAGGGGATCGACCCTCACACTCTTCAGTATTGTCTCCCCCGTCACTAGACCCTGAGTGGTGGTCTGGACGCTAGTCATTTGGATGAGACGATAAACTGAGGTTCCGTGTACATTCGTCTGCTTAGCGCGCGTAAAAGAGCCCACGGTAAATGCAGGGTTGTCCCTGGCACACAGTGTCTTTAAAATCCACTTTATCAGGAAGATAAGTATACATCCATGCAGAAAAAAAGAATATATTTGGGTGGCGCTGCACTATAACGATATCTTTCCCAGGGAGAGCAGCCCGGATCTCACACAGAGAAATCTGTTGTGACAAACGAGTTATAAGACAATGCAACACACCACAATACAACAGAACAGTACAATACGACAATGCAATACAATACATCACAACACACCACAATACAACAGAACAGTACAATACGACAATGCAATACAATACATCACAACACAACACAATACAACAGAACAGTACAATACAACAATGCAATACAATACATCACAACACAACACAATACAACAGAACAGTACAATACAACAATGCAATACAATACATCACAACACACCACAATACAACAGAACAGTACAATACAACAATACAATACAATACAATACATCACAACACAACACAATACAACAGAACAGTACAATACAACAATGCAATACAATACATCACAACACAACACAATACAGTACAGTACAACACAATGCAATACAGCACAGCGCAACACAGCACAACACATCATGCCCTACTGGAAAGCCAGTGTTGCGGGTACCAGGGCCAGATTGTTGTTCTCTCCTACCTTTCCCTCCACTCCCTCCATCGCCCCAACCCCCCCCCCCCCCCCCCATCCCTCCATCCCTCCGCTAGATCAGGACTGTGGGTCTGGGTTCGATGCTCCAGGGATTCGTGGAAAAGCTGAAGCCCTGTGTGCTGTTTTGCTGTCACGTACAGCGCGCGAGAGAGTTGTCTGCCTTCCTGAATTCCTGAATGTGCATTCACCACGTCAAGACCAGGATCGTCTGACAGTGAGGAATCTGTCCTGACTGGAACAATACAACAATGCCAAGGCAATGGGAATCAATGGCGGTTTTATAACGATATTAGTTTTCTGCTTGCAGGATAAACACTGGAAATATAGCTGAAATTAGTGCTGTCTTTGTATGCTATTGTTTTAATTGTGGACAAGTGTAAGTAAATAAAGAAAATCTTATTTCGTTTTGTTCGTTCAATCGTTTGTTCTTGTGTTTAACATTCCTCCACAGTTGTGATTTTAGACGAAAGTCCACCCCTTCCCCCACCCCTACCCCCACCCCACCCAAACCACACGTCATCACTACTTTTCCAGTTTCTCTCTCCGAACTTGCATCACAAAAGTTATGAATAAAATAAAATACAAACTAACTATTCTACCAGTAAAATTATAACAGAGAATTAATGGAGCTCCTTATTAAAAACCACTATATCAAACATAACTTTATTGTCATATAAAACGTTTCCAGTGGAAGATAATGGAACTGTAGATTCTGTAAATGAATGAGGTAAAAACATCACCATGAGGAGGAAGTGTGAGGTACGAACACGTCACAAGATCCGACAGGCTCGCAAAGAGCATTCTGCAGGGCTCTGTACCAGGGCAGTAGGAAGAGAGGTAGGCAAAAGAAAATGTGGCAGGACAACATCAAAGAATGGACAGACCTGAATTTCCCAGAGAGCTACGAGAGACAGGAACCGATGGAGAGATCTGGTCTGGAGATCATCTGTAGTGTCCCGGCGACCTTCCACTGGGTTGTGGGATGGGTGAAGGGGATCTATCTATCTGTTTATGTATCTCTCTCTCTCTCTCTCTCTCTCTCTCTATATATATATATATATATATATACTCCAAAAACTCCTCCACCACTCCCTCTTTATGAAACTCCCCCTTCTCCACATTCTAACCAACTATCATGTTCAAATCTCTCTCTCTCTCTCTCTCTCTCTCTCTCTCTAACACACACACAGACACACACAGACACAGACACACACAGACACACACACACACCAACCACGTTTTGTGAAGTACGAACAAGAGAAGAACAATACGAGACAAAACAAACAAACAAACAAACAAAAAGTATGGGAAAACAGGAGGTTGGAAGACCAACGGAAACCAAAACAAACAAATACGATTTTGAACTCTTTTGCTGTTTGTAAGCAAGGAATATACAACAGCTAAAAATAAAACGTGTGGTCAGAGATGTCATGTATATCCTGCGAGCACGGGTCAGACTGACCAGTCAACTATTCCTTTCCCGCTCGAGAGCTGTGAATGGGTCTTTACTTGTATGACCGTTTTATCCCCGCCATTTAGGCAGCTCAACTCCGTTTTCGGGGATGTGCATGCGTGGTTTGTTCAGGAACCCACCAAACACTGAAAATGGATAACGTGTTCTTTAACGTGCGTATTTGATTTTCTGCATGTGTGTACACACGCAGGGAGTTTAAGGGCTGACAGGTCTATGTTGATCTGGGAGATCGGAATAAAAACCACCCTCAACTCACCAACCAAAGCCAGGATTCGAACCCAGGACCACATGATTGAAAGTCTAGAGCACTGTCCACTCAGCTATAGTGCAGTGGCCATTTCTTCTTAGCGAGTTTGAAATAAAAGAATGCAAAGCAAAAAAGAAAGAAAAACATAACAATTGGGACAATGCTATGTTCTCGTAAACACACACAGACACAGACACACACAGACACATACAGATACACACACACACACATACACACACACGCATGCACGCACGCACACACACACACAAGCACGCGCGCACACACACACACACACACACACACACACACACACACACACCAAATAAAAAAAAAAAGTAAGAAGAATAAATTAAAAGTCCAGAAACAATATATTTTGCCCTGCAGCTGTTTTCATTCCTCTTCCTGTACAAACTGCCTCCCCACCACCCCTCCTCCCTTCCCACCATCCCCCCTCCCCCCTCCCTCCACCCCGAACCCCTGCACCTCTAACCCCCATCCCCACCCCATTCCTTTTTTTTTTTCTTTTCTTTTTTTTTTTTTAATCCCCTGCATATGCTTCACAGAAATACGTCTTAAATAAACATGATCACGTTTGTTATCACTATCCCTTTTTGTCTGTTATGGACACCTAGTAATAACCGAATGTTAGAATACTGATTGGCGATCACCTGTATTATGTATGTATGTATGTATGTATGTATATATATATCAATATATATATATATATATATATATATATATAGAGAGAGAGAGAGAGAGAGAGAGAGAGAGAGAGAGATTGTGTTACTTGAATTACTGTCCATGAGAATCGCGTGTCTTTTTGGGGCCAGACTTTGAATGGTACCCAAGGTGTGCTTCAGGGTCCTGAGTTCTCCTTCCACTGTTCTGCACCAGGTGTTCTATGGTCTTCCTGTCTTGCTCCCACCTCCTGGTGTCCAGTGAAGGGCTGCCCGGCTGATGTGACCTTGCTCTCTGTGCATGACGTGACCAATCCTTTCCCACTGCCTTCTCATAATGATGATGGTCTCCGTGTTCTCTTGACTGTACTGGATGCCGAGTGTTGATTGGAGATGGCACAGATTCAGAAGATTGGTGGGAATTTTAGGAGTTTTTTTTATGTGTGGAAGGTTGATAAGATACTGGTGGAATGATCAATCTGAGGTGTGACGTGCGCTGTCAACAACGGTGGATGGGAGGGAGCTAGGACCAAGTATAAAGAAGGGGGAGGGGGGGGGGGGGGGGGGAAGGGGCCCGCTAAAACAAGAAAGGGAAGAAAAGACAAATCGGTCACTGGGTCACCCAGATGGATCAGCGTTTGATGTGAATGTTTGGGGGTGGGGGAGTGGGGGAAAGATGTGTATGTGTGTGGGGGGAGGGGTATAGGGGGGATGGATGTGTTTGATGAGAGGTGCGAGTGAAATGTGGAACAAGTACAAAGGACACCACAATGTTTGAACTGCATGAAAGAAGCAATGCGTCCAAAGGACTGCCTGTCCGTCATATGGGATGACACAGAAATCTCCCTGTCTGTCTTCCTGTCACTCTCCCTCATATATATATATATATATATATATATATCCCAAACATAAGCTTAACACACTGCTATGCATCACATTTTCACGGTGTGTCACACATCTGTCTATCTATATTTATATCTATCTGTCTGTTTATCTATAACACACACACACACACACACACACACACACACAGATCTCTCTCTCTCTCTCTCTCTCTCTCTCTCTCTCCATACATACATACATATATGATGGAGACTCTAGTCGGTCCGACGGATGAGTAGGCAGGCAGGCTTATCTGTCGGTGTGTGTACTCACATACATACATACATAAATACATACATATATATATATATATATATATATATATATATATATGTATATATATATATATCATTATATACACACATATATAAATATTGTTCGTTGTTCGTTCTTTAGTTTAACGTCTTTTCACTGCAAGTGATATTAGACGAATACACACACACACACACACACACACACACACACACACACACACACACACACACATATATATATATATATATATATATATATATATATATCATGTATACATATATACAATGATAAAGAGATTGATGGAGGGTGTATGCATGCTGGGGACGGCAAGGAGAGAGCTAGGTGTAGTGTAGGTGGGGTGTGTAGGTGACAGACCCTAAGCTATCCCCCATCTGACGGCCCTGACCGTCAGAACAAATCCTATGACGACAGCAGGGTCACGATCTCTGACGTGGTTAGGGGTGTGTGGCATGCTGCACCATCCATCATCTTCCTCTTTCCCTGCCCCATTTCTTTCTCTCTGTCTCTGTCTTTCTCTCTCTCTGGCTCTTTCGGTCTTTCGTGAGATGGAGGAACACACACACACACACACACAGAGTGCACGCACGCACATACACGCACACGCAACGGACTGACCTCTAGTTAGTGATGAAGAACCTTCTTGCCCATGACAAACACGACAGTGTGAGAGACAGGAAGGAAGGATATAGACAGATAGAGAGAGAGAGAGAGAGAGTGTGTGTGTGTGTGTGTGTTCATCAGTGTTCATTCGCACTCTGATGAAATAAAAATGGCCTTTCTTCCTTACAAAGCTGTTACACAAACATGATGGCAGGTTCTTGGCGTTCTGGAATGGTTGTCAAGGTGAGGTGCTGGAGGCTTTCTGATGGTATCATCGCCATTCTTGACGCACAGTTTTTGAAACACATGGTAAAGAGGTCTTCTTCTTCCTTCGTGGGCTGTGACTGACACGTTCACTCGTATACTCGAGTGGGCTTTGACATGTATGACCGTTTTTCCATTTTACCCCCGCCTTGTAGGCAGTCATACTCCGTTTTCGGGGGGTTGGGAAGGGGTGCATGCCGCGTATGTTCTTGTTTCCACAACCCACCAAACGCTTTTATGGACTATCAGGTTTTGGTCACCCTTTCCACCCTGTACCCCACCAGGCGCCGTGACCCGGGACTGGAACCCGGGACCCTCATATTGAAAGTCCAACGATTTAACCACTCGGCTGTGGTGACCGTCACATTGGTGAAGCGGTGGAGACAAACTGTGGACTGGAAGTGGCCGAATGGTCAGAGCGCTGGATTCTGGCCCCGGTTTCTTGAGTTCGATCCTCAGTGTCAGCACGCCTGCTGGGACGAGGCTGGACACTTCTCCCATCTCCCAGCTCAAAGTGTGTGCAGACCTGCTAGTGCCTGAACCTCCTTCGTGTGTGTACGCAAGCAGAAGATCAAACAGGCACGTTCAAGATCATGTTATCCATGTCAGCGTTCGGTGGGTTTTGGAAACACGCATATACCCAGCATGCACAACTCGGAAAACGGTGTATGGCTCCCTATATGGCGATTTAAACACTGTGATATACGGAAAAGCCAACTCGTATGTACGAGTTAAGGTGGGACATACACACAGTGTACACACACACACACACACACACACACACACATGTAAAGTTCGTACAGAAACACGCAAACACACACGCAAACACACACACACACACACACACACACACACAACACATTCACATACACACACATACAGAGATAGAGCAGAACGAGCGAGCGAGAGAGAGAAAAAAACAACACAGAACGGTTTTTTTTTGTTTTTTGTTGTTGTTTTTTAATTCAAAGATGAAGATTGTAGGCATAGCCTGTTCTTCCAATCTGACCTTGTAAATCTGCATCCAATGCAAACAGTACTCACAGACATGAAGGTGGAAGAAGAAAAGGTACTGGGCATGAAAGAGCAAGACAGAGAAAGATGGAGAGAGATAGAAAGACAGAGACAGTCACACGGACAGACAGACAGACAGACAGACAGACAGACAGACATAAACACGGACTCGGACAGACAAACAGACACAGAAAAGAACACAGTTCAAATGGTTGGACTCTAAGTAACCTCAGCGCCCGCTTTATTTCGTTGTGTTGACAAAGTCTATAAAATCACAGTCCATTTTAACACCACCATTTGCATAGCCACTGATTTTGTAGAGTGCTACTGGATTTACATTACATCATCAATAGTGAGGAAAATATGCATATCTTAATATGATTAATGATTGTATCTCTCCCTCTCTGTTACACACACACACACACACACACACACACACACACACGCACACACGCACGCATTCACACGAACACGCACACACATACACAAATACATGGAGAAACAAAACGTGCATATTCTGAACTACTATGTACAAATGCGTATCACACTGAAGTTATGTACATCATGTTTTTCTGTTTGTTTTGTATTTACCACCTACATTCTGTTTATCATGGGACAATACGACATTTAAGAACACACACACACACACATACACGCGCACGCACGCACGCACACACACACACGTACATGGACGCACGCACGCACGCACACACACGCACGCACGCACGCACTCACGCACTCACACACACACACCATCATTATCAACTGTATATCAACTGTTAAATTCGTACGAAAAGTATGTAAGTTTCAAGAAAATATTTTGTATGTCAGTGTGAACAAATCCGATCTGGTCATGTGATCAACATGTTTTTCCAGGGCCTATGTTTGTTTGTTTGGGGCGGGGGGGGGGGGGGGGGGGGAGTTGTTGTTGTTAATTACGAAAAAGTATTTGACGTATGTTACTGGGCGTGCTATTCAACCAGATTATCAAAACCTGCTACCAGTACGATCATCTGATAACATTTCTTCTGGTGCATGACATTTCTCCCGTCTTATGTGTGATGGTATGTGTGCATGACACCTTTGCGGTAGTGTTTATTCAACCGTTATGATATCAACTCCTGGTCTTCCCCAGTTCTACTGTTTTGTGTTCTTCCGCTTTAACCCCATGGGTGCTGAGCCTTAATCACATGGAGTCAGCGTGGCATAGATTGGAAGTTGAAGAACAACGTCTCGTGCCCCTTCACAGCGGAGTTGTTGCTGCTGCTGAACGGAAGGAAGGCCATTCCCAGAGGGGGGAGTCCAGGACAAGGATGACCGACATCCTGACAGGTAACTTCAATCCTGTCTGAGTCAGCAGCCCTTCACTGATGAGAATGCTCGTCAACAGCAGCGAATGGGTTAATACAGTGTTTCGTCTTCCGAGTATTGTGATGTCATCTGACGAGTTCCAACGTCTTTTGTACAGTTATCGTTGTGGGTGGTGGTCTGTGTCTAAAAATCGTGCCAGTCGATCGACGGATGTCATCGTTTGTTGTGGGTTTCTGATTTTTTTTTTTTACCCCGTCGTCTGCACCGTTTCGGTGGTGTTACTCTCACGCCGCTCGTTCTAAGCCCCCCTTACACAGAAACACCCGGGTTCGTCTGTCGCAGTCAAAGTAGTCGGCAGTCCACAGGGAACCATCAGTGTTACGTCTCCAGGAGGCCACACACCAGAGGTGTTGCCTTCTGATTGGCTGGGGTGTCTTCTGGCTGGTTGAGGTGTCTTCTGGCTGGTTGAGGTGTCTTCTCATTGGCTGTGGTGTCTTCTGGCTGATGAGGTGCCTTCTGATTGGCTGGGGTGTCTTGTGGCTGGTTGAGGTATCTTCTGATTGGTTGAGGTGTCTTCTGGCTGGTTGAGGTGTCTTCTGATTGGCTGTGGTGTCTTGTGGCTGGTTGAGGCGTCTTCTGATTGGCTGTGGTGTCTTCTGGCTGGTTGAGGTGTCTTCTGGCTGGTTGATGCGTCTTCTGATTGGCTGTGGTGTCTTGTGGCTGGTTGAGGCGTCTTCTGATTGGCTGTGGTGTCTTCTGGCTGATGAGGTGCCTTCTGATTGGCTGTGGTGTCTTGTGGCTGGTTGAGGTATCTTCTGATTGGTTGAGGTGTCTTCTGGCTGGTTGAGGTGTCTTCTGATTGGCTGTGGTGTCTTCTGGCTGGTTGAGGTGTCTTCTGATTGGTTGAGGTGTCTTCTGGCTGGTTGAGGTGTCTTCTGATTGGCTGTGGTGTCTTCTGGCTGGTTGAGGTGTCTTCTGGCTGGTTGAGGTGTCTTCTGATTGGCTGTGGTGTCTTCTGGCTGGTTGAGGTGTCTTCTGATTGGCTGTGGTGTCTTCTGGCTGATGAGGTGTCTTCTGATTGGCTGTGGCGTCTTCTGGCTGGTTGAGGTGTCTTCTGATTGGCTGTGGTGTCTTCTGGCTGATGAGGTGTCTTCTGATTGGCTGTGGTGTCTTCTGGCTGGTTGAGGTGTCTTCTGATTGGCTGTGGTGTATTCTGGCTGTTGATGTGTCTTCTGATTGGCTGTGGTGTCTTCTGCTTTCGTGACGTTTTAAACTGTGGTCTGTTGGGGACGAAACCGCCCATACCACCCCACCCCGCTGTCCCTCCATTCCTACAGCACTTCCATGTCGTCTGTTTCTAATGACGTGTTTTGTACAGTCGATGCCAGTCTTGCATGCTGTCACGTCCTCTCTTCTCTCGAAAGATGTGCGTTTTTCACAGACGGGTATCGCTGTTCTGTAAACACACACACACAGACAAAATGATATACCTATGTTCTTTTGGCTAACATAAATAAATGGATAACTAACTAACAAACTAAGACAAATAACAGACAGACTGTCTGGTAAGCTGCATACTTTCTTCTTAATTGATATTTTGTAAATAAACAGCAGTTCTCAACAACAACAAAAAAAAAGAGAAAAAAAAAAGAAAAGAAAAAAGACAGACAAGTAGACAGAGATGCTATGAAGCAGAGTCCATTGCGGTATTTGGCTTTGCAGTACAGTGTCATGCACTGTGGTGATAGGCAGTGTGTGACACAGAAAACAATAACAAAACCAACAGCAAAAACCATTGATCATACAGCCCTCACAATCCCATTTT
>NC_134885.1:1556673-1564173 GCF_041734735.1 Babylonia areolata | reverse complement strand
GAATCCACCATGGAAGTCCAACACGAATGATGAAGACGTCAGTGACCGGAGAAGAGAGTGCAGCACAAAGGCAGACACACTAGTGAATCAGTCATCCAGTATGAACACATTAAACACATTAAAAGCTTGGATGTCAAGTTGACGTAAACCTCGCTTGCAATGATAGCAACCATATATATGCGATACTGCAATACTCACAGTATGAGAAGAGAGATAAACACAGCTTTTATTCATTTCAGTCAAGACAGCAACCCATGCAGATATCAGAATGTTATGTTTATTAGTGCGGGTTTTTTTATTTATTTATTTATTTTTTTTATAGACTCTGGATTATATTTTACGGGCAAACAGCGACGGCGTCTGTAGTTTTTCATACATTTGTTTTAATTTGTGCACACACACACACACACGCGCCCGCGAACACACACGAACACATAAACAGTCACACACAGATACACAGACACACACAGACACACACACACACACACACACACACACACACACACACATTTTCTCTACTTAAATTTGTGTTCTGTGTTTTATTCAACGCAGAGAGCGCCAGAGAGAGAGAGGGAGAGACAGACAGACAGACAGACAGAGAGAGTCAGAGATTCCAGTGAAATGACGTAACGATACTTAACGGACTCACCTCAAGCTTGTGATGAAGGATCTTCTTGCCCATGGCAAACACCTTCAGCAATGTCTGCACGCACACACATTTCACCATATGACCATCACCATCATCACTGTATCATCGTCATCACCATCACCACCATCATCACTATACCATCGTCATCACCATCATCATCATCATCACTATACCATCGTCATCACCATCATCATCATCATCACTATACCATCGTCATCACCATCATCATCATCACTATATCATCGGCATCACCATCATCATCACTATATCATCATAATCACCATCATCATCATCACTATATTATCGGCATTACCATTATCATCACTATATCATCGGCATCACCATCACCATCATCACTATATCATCGGCATCACCATCACCATCATCACTATATCATCGGCATCACCATCATCATCATCACTATATCATCGTCATCACCATCACCATCATCACTATATCATCGGCATCACCATCACCATCATGGCAACATCAGATGCAGCATCACCATCATCATCAACATCATCGCCGTCGTTATTGTCATCACCACCACCAGCTTCATTAATTATCATCATCATCGTCGTCGTCGCTGCTATCACCGTCGTCATCATCTGCATTAACATCAGTGACTATCGTAAGAATGTTCAAGATGCTTGACAGCTGTACTGAGAATAACAACACAAAACGAGACAGAAGCAACAACTAAAAATTTTTAAAAAAACCCCAAAAAACAAAAACAAACAACAACAACAGTTACAAGACAGAAACAAAGAACTCCAGACAAATGTATCTTTCATTCACACATACATATACAGCCATTCTCCTTCAGCATTTGTAAAGGCAATAACAGCAAGGTTCACCCGTTTGTACAAGTGACCTTTTACGTGTTACGATCTTTCTATACATTCCCTTCTGTACAACTCTCATTCAAACTGTACAGACTCCACTCAAGTATCGCTGGTTCCAGAAACGGACATATCCTACGGCAGCGCCGTCAGTGATGTGTGTCTTCCTCAGCCTCACCCCCTCTCCCCCACACAACTCGCACACCCACACCAACACCCTCACCCACACCCCCTCAACACACCCACATACCCAACACCCCCACCCCCACAGCACACCAACACCCACACCCAACACCCTCACTCACACCCCCTCAACACACCACCACCCTCACCCACACACTCTTAACACACCACCACCCTCACTCACACACTCTCAACACACCACCACCCTCACTCACACCCCCTCAACACACCACCACCCTCACCCACACCCCCCACAGCACACCAACACCCACACCCAACACCCTCGCCCACACCCCCTCAACACACCCACACACCCAACACTTAAACCACAACAGCACACCAACACCCACAGCCAACACCCTCGCCCACACCCCCTCAACACACCCACACACCCAACACTTAAACCACAACAGCACACCACCACCCACACCTATCACCCTCATCCACACCTCCACAGCACACCCACATACCCCGTTCCGCCCCCCGCACCCCCCACGTTACCTCCAGCAGCAGCAGGGACAGCAGAATCATGGAGCCCAGGTGGAAGGAGTGGGTCAGGTCGTTCAGCAGCCCGTGCGGCTCATCACCCCCCTCCCCTCCTCCCCCTCCTCCCAGCGACCTCCTCCTCCTCCTCCGACTGCTGGACACGGGGATCTTGAAGAAGCCGATGATTACCTCCCCTGGAGTGGCGGCGCTGCTGCCGTTGGTGCCTCCCGCGGTGCCCCCGGCGGGCACGCTGAGGTTGAGGGTGCCCGTGCTCTGGGTGCCCGTCAGGTTGAGGCTGGCTGCCGCTGACTGTAAGGCCTGAAGCCACTGCTGGCTGAGCCCTGGGGGACAAGACACAGGGACACTTTGAACACACACACACACACACACACACACACACGTACGTACACACACACATTCCCTCCCAACCCCCCCCCCCCCTCCCCCCCCCCCCACCCACCCACACCCAAAGACAAAAGCTCACCTCCAGCAGGGACTACCAGCCCTGAAGCTGCGAGCTGTGAAGTGATGGCATCGGTCATGTTGGTTCCGCCACCACCACCACCGCCACCACCAGCACCTGCACTGTGGTCGCTGTGTTGTGGGTACCGGTGCTCCAGCAAGGTGTCACGGATGTCGCGCAGGTCCAGACTGCTGACGTCACTGTGGCCGGTGGCATTAAGGAGCGGTAACTCCTGCCACAGCAGAGTGGTCAGATTGCCGTCCAGCACCTCCCACTCGTGTAGGGTCTCTGTCCGCCACGGGAAGGAAAACAGCACGATGGGTGAGTGGATGGATGGATGGATGGATGGATGGATGGATGGATGAATTGTCTCCGTCCGCCAAGGGAAGGAAAACAGCACGATGGGTGAGTGGATGGATGGATGGATGGATGGATGGATGGATGGATGGATGAATTGTCTCTGTCCGCCACGGGAAGCACGATGGGTGAGTGGATGGATGGATGGATGGATGGATGGATGGATGGATGAATTGTCTCCGTCCGCCAAGGGAAGGAAAACAGCACGATGGGTGAGTGGATGAATGGATGGATGGGTGGATGGATGGATGAATGAATGGATGAGTGAATGGATGAATGGATGAATGAATGGATGGATGGATGGATGGATTGTCTCCGTCCGCCAAGGGAAGGAAAACAGAACGAAGGGGGAGTGGATGGATGGATGGATGGATGGATGGATGGATGGATGAATGGATGGATGAATAGATGGATGGATGGATGGATGGATGGATGGATGGATGAATGAATGAATGAATTGTCTCTGTCCACCAGGGGAATGAAAACGGAACGATGGGTGAGTGGATGAATGGATGAATTGTCCGCCAGGGAGGCAAAAACAAAAGCAAACAAACAACAACAACGATGGATGAGAAAATGAATGGATGAATGAATAAAGGAACGAACGAAGGAACGAACGATTGAATGAATAAAACCACCACCTCCCATTCGTGGAGGGTCTCTGTCCGCCAGGGATACAAAAGAACAGTGAATGAATGAATGAATGAATGAATGAACGAACCCAGCACCTGTCATTCGTGGAGGATCTGTCCGCCAGGGATACAAAAGAACAGTGAATGAGTGAATGAATGAATGAATGAATGAACCCAGCACCTCTCATTCTGCCAACCAGGGATTAAAACAAACAAACAATCAAACAAACAAAAAACAACGATAACGTCGTTCTTTTCTCTATCCCTGGTGGGTAGAGACCTTTCATTCATTCATTCATGCAGTATTTGTTTGTTTGTTGATTCGTTTCTATGTAATATCATCCACCTCTTCTTGGTATTGATTTTCTGTTTGGGGTGAAAGTTTCAAAAAGGACAAGGGAAAGAGAGAGAGAGAGAGAGAGAGAGAGAGAGAGAGAGAGAGAGAGAGAGAGAGAGAGAGAGAGAGAGAGAGAGAGAGAGAGAGCAGTAAAACGAACATGGGGGATGAGGAGAAGACGACGACGACGACGAGAAGAAGAAGAAGAAGAAAGAAGAAGAAGAAGAAAGGAGAAGACGAAGAAGAAGCAGAAGAAGAAGAAAGAAGAAGAAGAAGAAGAAGAAGGAGAAGAAGAAGAAGAAGAAAGAAAAAGGAGAAGAAGCTTTCAGTCAGTGCTGACAACAAAGCCCCGTCACCCATGTCACTCCCCTGTCAGCCATCCCATCCATCACCCACTGAACAGTCCCCACAGGACAGCAGGCCGCTCCCTCCAACACCCTCCACATGCAAATCAGTCCTGGGGAGTTCGCCCTCATGCTCGTCACCGCAGGGAGGTTGACCCCCCCCCCCCCCCACGACCCCTCCACCCCCACCGCCCCCTCCCCCTGGACAAATTTACGACTATCCCTCCTTCCTCCCTTCCAAACACCCCCCCCCCCCTCCTCGACATCCCCCCTCCCCCCCACTCCCCTCCATCCCAATCTCAGAGGGGCTGTTCGCCATACTCAAGCCTAACCTTCGTTGTGGAGGTTTTTCTCTGTGGCGCTGAAAACCGTTCTGCCTGTGGATCTGTTCCACGTCATGGGGTGTGTGTGAGGGGGTTAGGGGGCGGGAGGTGGGGGGTAGTGGGGGGTGGGCGAGGGGACGCTTACTCCGGACCACCCACTCACCCACCCCCTACCGGCAAGGGAGAGAACGCACTGGCAGTTCCTGGTTCACCTCCGGACAATTTGGATTCAATTGTTTTTCACTTTCGGGGACAAGTCTTACGTCATGTGACATTCTGTCATCTTGGTAGTTCCTGTGACGTCGTATGACGCCAGCCAGGTCATTGCACCTGAGATTTTTTTTTTTTTTTTCGAAAGAGCTGAATTAAGCGATTTGTTGTCTGCACTTCCTGAAGATGTGCTCCGTCATGCCGCCCACTGTCCTGCGAGCCAGGAAGCTGCGTTTGTGAGACTAGCATCCAGACCACCACATAAGATCTTGGGGCAGAAGAAGAAGAAGAGGAGGAGGAGACGGTTTGGGAGAGTCTGGGTCCTGACCCTTGCTGCCCAAGGTGATAAAACAGGGGGGAGGGGTCATGGGGGTGGGGGGTCATGGGGGGGGGGGGGTTATTGATGATTCTGATGGAGATAACGATGAGGATTGTACCATGGACAGTGTGTCAAGGGTTGCAGAAACACAGACAAGAAACAAACCATCGTTGTCAACAGGGGTCGACTCAACGATCGAATAACGATCACGATAAGGTTAACAATGAGGGAAGTAACCAGAACAATGATAAGGACGTCGATGAAGATGATGGCGAGTAAAACTAGTTGCCCATGACCATAGTAACTAGTGAGGGAAAGAAAAAAAATGAAAAAAAATGAAATGAGAGACGAAATCAATTAAAAGTAACGAAACGAAACGAAACTAAACGAATTTTCATTACACGAGGGTAGTGGAACAGGCACAACTAGACTGTGATTTTCTTTTCTTTTTTCTTCTTCTTCAGTTTAACGTCTGTTCACTGGAAGTGTTGTTAGATTTCTTTTTTGTTTATTTGTTTGTTTGTTCTTTTTTACACCAAGCCTTCAAAACTAGGAGAAGGGGGATACGGGGGGTGGAGTGGTCGTGGTCAGGGTGGAGGGAGGTATGGGGAGGGTGGGGAGTGGTATGGGGAGGGTGTGTGTGTGGGGGGGGGGGTACTCACCTTTCATGATGAGGATGTCACAGATGATCTGGCCGATGACACAGGCCGCGTCCAGCGCCGCTATGGTACACACGATGATCAGAGCCACGTGGGTGTGCAGCAAGGTGGACAAGCGCTTCCTGCACCTGCACACACACACACACGCACACACACGCACACACACACACACACACACACACGCACACACACACGCACACACACACAGAGGGAGATTAAGCACAACGCGATACAACGCAAGGTAGATGGAATACAATGCGACACCTTCTGTGCGATGAGATACAATGCAATACAATACAATACAATGCAATACAATACAATACAATACAATACAATACAATACAATACAATACGGCATGGCGTGATACAGCACGAATCGACACGATACGAAACAGTACGACACAAGTCAACACAAAACAAGTCAAGACAAAGACGCAAAAGACAAGGCAATTCAATGCAAAACAAAAGCACAGCACAGAACAGCACAGCACAGCACATCATATCACAGCACTACAGCACAACACATCACAACATAACACAGCACAGCACAGCACAACACAGCAAAGCACAGCACAGCACAGTACAGCACAGCACAGCACAGCACAACACAGGACAGCACAGCACAGCACAATCCAACACAACATAACGCAGCACAGCAGAGAACAACACAGCAAAGCACAACACAGCACTACAGCACAGCACAGCACAACATAACACAGCACAGCACAGCACAGCACAACCCAACCCAACCCAACCCAACCCAAAACAGCACAGCACAGCACAGCACAGCACAGCACAGCACAGCACAGCACAGCACAACACAACACAACACAACACAACACAACACAGCACAGCACTACAGCACAGCACAGCACAGCACAGCACACAGCACAGCACAGCACAAGCCAACACAACACAGCACAGCACAATACAGCACAGCACAGCACAGCACAACACAACACAACACAGCACAGCACAACCCAGCACAACATAACACAGCACAGCACATCACATCACAGCACAGGACAGCACAGAACAGCACAGCACAGCACAGCACAGCACAACACAGCACAGCACAACACAACACAGCACAGCACAACCCAACACAACATAACACAGCACAGCACAGCACATCACAGCACAGGACAGCACAGAACAGCACAGCACTACAGCACAGCACAGAACAGCACAGCACTACAGCACAGCACAGCACAGCACAGCACTACAGCACAGCACAGCACAGGACAGCACAGCACAGCACAGCACAGGACAGCACAGGACAGGACAGCACAGCACAGCACAGGACAGCACAGCACAGCACAGGACAGCACAGCACAGCACTACAGCACAGCACAGCACAGCACAGCACAGCACAGAACAGCACAGCACAGCACAGCTTTACAGCACTGCACAGCACAGCACAGCACAACACAGCACAGCACAACACAACACAGCACAGCACAACACAGCACAGCACAGCTTTACAGCACAGCACAGCACAGCACAGCACAACACAGCACAGCACAACACAACACAGCACAGCACAACCCAACACAACATAACACAGCACAGCACTACAGCACAGCACAGCACAGAACAGCACAGCACAGCACAGCACAGCTTTACAGCACTGCACAGCACAGCACAGCACAGCACAACACAACACAGCACAGCACAACACAGCACAGCACAGCTT
>NC_134885.1:1531673-1549173 GCF_041734735.1 Babylonia areolata | reverse complement strand
ACCGGACACATTCCCACAACCCTCCATGGACGGCAGCTCAGTACAGTCAATACAGTAGAGTACAGTACACAACACGACTCCCTGAGGCAATACATCACCGTCAGACGACATCCGTTCGCTGTCGACATTTCCCAGAAGGCAGTCACTCTCTGACAACTCATCCTCCGTCCGCGCGTTTGTCAGTGTTCAGTATAACTATGCGCCATCCTCCACAGACATAATATGGATGTCTGCACTCGACCCTCACACAGCGGGGAGATGGCACCCGCCCTGAAAACGGCGCTGAAAGAATCTGAGGCCATGGCCGGCATTGATTCCCACACTCACCATCATTACCCCCTACCCACCCCACCCCCCACACACACACCCAGCCCCCCATCCCCCCACCCCGCCCCCTCCCCGCCCCCACCTCATCCTCTGTTAGACCTTGAGTGGTTCTTTGGATGCTTGTCATTTAGATGAGAAAATAAACCGAGGTCCCGAGATCACGTGGTGTAGCATGCATTTAGCACAAACCGAGGTCCCGTGGTGTAGCATGCACTTAGCACAAACCGATGTCACGTGGTGTAGCATGCACTTAGCACAAACCGAGGTCACGTGGTGTAGCATGTACTTAGCACAAACCGATGTCACGTGGTGTAGCATGCACTTAGCACAAACCGAGGTCACGTGGTGTAGCATGCACTTAGCACAAACCGATGTCACGTGGTGTAGCATGCATTTAGCACAAACCGAGGTCACGTGGTGTAGCATGCATTTAGCACAAACCGAGGTCCCGTGGTGTAGCATGCATTTAGCACAAACCGAGGTCACGTGGTGTGGCATGCACTTAGTGCACGTAAAAGAACCTGCGGCAATAAAAGGGTTGTCCCTGTTAGAAAGATCCACTTTGATAGGAAAACTGAATACACTTGCAGGCAGACAACAACGTGGATGACGCTGTTCAGGAAGGGGAGAGCAGCCCGAATTCCACAACAGAGTTACCTGTTGTCACAAAGAGTGACACAATACACACACAATACACACACGATACACACACGATACACACACAATACTCCACACAATACTCCACACAATACACACACAATACTCCACACACCAGACGAGGAGTCCACTTGTTTGAGAAAGAGATGGGACAGAACCACAATATGTTACACTCAGGAACAACTCGACTCAAAGGGATTGTTGCTGGCCGGTAATTAAACTCCGCTTCCAGCAAAACCCGTCACACCCTCAGTGGATCACAACACCAATCAATCAATCAACCATCATTTCAGACAACAGTGAATGGTGGCCGTGTGGTGAAGCACCAGACTATGAAGCGAATGGCAACAGGTTCGAGTACCGTAGGGATCAGGGGTTTTATTCTTCTTCCCTCCCACCGTCCACTAGACCTTGGACAGTGGGTTGGGGTTCGATTCTCGGGGACTGATTAACCCTTTCACCGTCAAGCTCGCATTTATGCACAGGCGTGGTAGAGGACCCATGTCACTGAAAGGTGACCATTCATTGGTCTGTTATCCATGAACCAACTGCTCTTAATATTCGGTGATAGGATTGGCCGTATTTTCTGTACATCGCAGGGGGAATCCCCGACAGTTCTTAGCCACTGTCTTTTCTGTGTTTATACCACAAGGGAATTTTGTACTCTTAAATGACTGGCGGTGAAAGGGTTAACGTATGCTGCGTTGAAGGCGAAAAACGTCAGGACTTTGGGCGTCGTTTACAGCAGCGATGTTCACCCGAGGTACGTGTGCAGTGTGCATTCAGCGTGATACAGGTTCATTTGTTTTACAACCTGTACGGAGAGGTGTGAGTGGGATAACATCATCGTTTTGATACGGGAAAATCGATTCAACGTTGAAACATAAATGGGTGGTGAATTGAAAGGAACGGAGAGAGAGAGAGAGAGGTGGGAGGGGGTGGGATGGGAGAGACACTGACGAACAGAGACAGACAGACAGACAGAGAGAGAGAGAGAGAGAGAGAGAGAGGGGGGGTGGGGGTGGGGGGGGGGGGGGTTGTTGGGAGAGAGACAGACTGACCGACAGACAGAAAGAGAGAGAGAGACTGAGAGAGAGAGAGATAGAGAGACAGACAGACAGACAGAGACAGAGACAGAAAGAGAGAGGGGGGGGGAGAGACGGAGAGAGAGAGAGAGAGAGAGAGAGAGAGAGAGAGAGGAGACAGACACACACACACACACACAGAGGCAGACAGACAGACAGGTGGATAGAAACAGAAAGAAACGAGAAATAGAAACCTCTCAGCTTCAAGACACGGACTGATGGAAACCCAGAAAACCACTGCGTCACCGTGAACCCGGCAATCAAAGGGCAGCAATCCATTATAGCTGTGTGACCATGACTTGGGACAAACGGCTTGACTTTCCTTGACCGTGTCCTACATGCTCAGCAGCTCATGACATTCTTTCCTTCCTCCTGATGCGAAAGAGTGACATGGACTTTCCTTCCGTTCTAAACTTAGCTGAGGTTCGTTCTGAATAGGTGTTAGTTGACTCCATTACATTTCCGTATCCTCCCGCAGTGAATCAGAAGGATGGATTCTATTGGATGAATCATTGTCATGCATGAGAACATCGTACAACAGAAAACTTGGCAACATTATCTTTCCGTTTTTATATTTTCTTGTGTTTCCGTTCTCATATATATATATATATATATATATATATATATATATATATATATATATAGAGAGAGAGAGAGAGAGAGAGAGAGAGAGAGAGAGAGAGAGGAACAACAGTAAATCAAACATCTTAGCGTTGGAGTGAAACTGACAGATGTCAAAATCATGACTTGCAATCTCAGTTTCTTTATGAGCCACTTTTAGTAACCAAAAACCGACATCAACTGTAAAGGCTTCTGTGGGTGTGGTGGATGATGGGTGTTGGTGAAGAGAGACAGACAGACAGACAGACAGAGACAGACAGAGAGCGAGAGAGACAGACACAGACACAGATAAAGAGACAGATGCAGACAGACAGGGGAGAACAGAAGGAGGGGTGGAGAGAATGATACAAAGTGACAGTACTGAGAACCGTCTCTCTCTTTCCTCACGGCGTAAAACAATGGTCCAAAAACAACAACAACACACACACACACACACACCACACACACACATACCACACACACACACACACACACACACACACACACCACACACACACACCACACACACACACACACACACGACACGCACACACACACACACACACAACCTGAGTCATCGTGAACCTAACAAACAATAACAACAACAACCACACACGCACACACACACACACACACCTCCCCCTGAGTCATCGTGAACCAAACAAACAAAGGGCAGTAATTCTCCGCACGAGAGCAGAATGAAGTCCCCCGTTCAGTGACATCCATAAACCGGTGAGCTTCCGTCACACGTTGTCCAACACACGTGTACAGTAGCCCACAACGTCAAATCTCCTTCCTGCCCTTGTCAACAAATGGCCTGATTCTGGATACCTTCCTGTTCCAAACCCAGCCCACGTTAGTCCTGACTGGTTGTTCGTTGACTTTTATGTGGATCCGGTTTTCAGGGAATCCGAGGGTTGATCTGTATTGGACGATTCAATCATTCAATTGACAACATTTATATCGGGTATGATATATCTATTGTATAAGGGTTTTTTTTTTGTGTGATCTGACTTGATCATGCCAGTGACAAAGTTACATTTCGGGGTTTACAAACAACATACGGAAAATACAAAAGGTTCACACACACACACACACACACACACACACACACACACACACACACACACACAATTTCTATTAAAACTATATGTGTAAAACAAAGTGTGTGTTGAGAGAGAGAGAGAGAGAGAGAGAGAGAGAGAGAGAGAGAGAGAGAGATGTGAACCAACAGACTTTTATTAAAAAAAAAAAAAAAATTCTTTTGCTGCACTCTTGATGGCAAGGGAAACAACCTGCCACAATACTCGTATACCGACAAGTAAACGCAGAATTTGTTCCCTTAGATCAGACTTGTTGAACGGCTGCTACACGGGGGTATCTGTTATATCAATAAACTTTCACTTTTCTTTGAAATAAACGGAACTGAAACGAACTAAAGTGCACTAAACTGAACTGAACTCCATTCAACTACACCCAACTCGACTGAACTGAACTGAACTGAACTAAACTGAAAATGAAATACAACAGAATACGATTAAACAAAAAGTCTTGGGCTGCCGATCATATTACGTCCATATTTTTCTTCAGCACACAGCAGAGAGACACCATGCTGTAAATGAAGCCTTCAAAACCCCTTTCCTCAATCAAACAGTTTTACGAGAGCACTTACAGTCCTAACCACTCATTGCTGATCGCACGGTAGACATCCAACCCGGCTACTGGAACATACTTTACGACGTCAGCTGTGGTGAAGTGCAAATACCTGAGGTGCATTGCATGGCAAGGGTTCGGTCGGTTCAATCCGCGGTGTGTATGTATACACCATCTCCCCTGCAATGGTGACTCTGCTGTATGTATACACAGCCCTCTACAATGGTGACTGCTGTATGTATACACAGCCCTCTACAATGGTGACTGCTGTATGTATACACAGCCCTCTACAATAATGACTGCTGTATGTATATACAGCCCTCTACAATGGTGACTCTGCTGTATGTATACACAGCCCTCTACAATGGTGACTGCTGTATGTATACACAGCCCTCTACAATGGTGACTCTGCTGTATGTATATACAGCCCTCTACAATGGTGACTCTGCTGAATGTATACACAGCCCTCTACAATGGTGACTGCTGTATGTATACACAGCCCTCTACAATGGTGACTGCTGTATGTATACACAGCCCTCTACAATGGTGACTCTGCTGTATGTATACACAGCCCTCTACAATGGTGACTGCTGTATGTATACACAGCCCTCTACAATGGTGACCCTGCTGTATGTATATACAGCCCGTTATCTTTATCATCGTCTCTATGTGAGTATTGGCATCTAAATCCCATTGTTATAAACACCATTACCATCACACACTACTCCAATCATCACGGCAAAGCAGAAAAACATAAGCAACAACACAGCAGTCACAGCGACAACAGATCAACAACAACAACATAACAACAACACAACAGCAACAACAGATCAACAACAACAACATAACAACAACACAACAGCAACAACAGATCAACAACAACAACATAGCAACAACACAACAGCAACAACAATACAACAACAACGACAATATCGACAACGTTTACATAATGCATATCATCTTTCCTCCGTTGACAACAAGAGTGACAGCAATAACAACCAGTATTTACAGACATCAAGTTATTAGCAGAGTCAATAGAACAGGTCACGTTTTTCGTCCAGAAAGACAAACTAGGGGAGAAATCCTCACAGTCAAACCATGAACCATACAGTCGCAAAGTGTGCTTCTGTGCACTATTTCACGTAATGGGTATTGTTACACAGTGTGGCAGTAACTGAGACACACGGAAAATAACTGCGTTACCTGTTAAAAAAGATCCTTAGCAGCGGAGAGACGAATGGACGTTTCAGGCAGTAAATCATGTTGACGAACAAAATTAATGGTGGTACTTGCTTCACGTGCACACACAGTTTGCACAGAGTGGTCTTTTTGTTTTCACTGTGGACTTTCCGTAGTGTCGATGTATCGGTACTGCTGTGGACTTTCTTCAAGATTGTTGCACAACGATGTGGACTTTGTTCAAGGTTGATGCATTGCAAAGTGCACTTTGTTCAAGGCTGATGTATAGTAAAGTACGCTTTGTTCAAGGTTGATGTATAGCAAAGTGGACTTCATTCAAGGTTGATGTATATCAAATTGCCCTTTGTTCAAGGTTGATGTATCGCAAAGTGCACTTTGTTTATGCTGATGAATAGAAAAGTGCACTTTGTTTACGTCTGATGTATCATAGCAAAGTGCACAAGACTGATGTATCATAGCAAAGTGCACAAGGCTGATGTATCATAGCAAAGTGCACAAGACTGATGTATCATAGCAAAGTGCACAAGACTGATGTATCATAGCAAAGTGCACAAGGCTGATGTGTCATAGCAAAGTGCACAAGGCTGATGTATCATAGCAAAGTGCACAAGGCTGATGTGTCATAGCAAAGTGCACAAGGCTGATGCACACTGACGCAGTATTTTCATCAGGCTGATATAAATCACTGCAGGGCTTGGTGTCACTAAGAACCTAGTTCACAGCGGTATTTTCATCAGGCTGATATAAATCACTGCAAGACTTGGTGTCAACGAGAACATAGTTCACAGGTGACGTACAGTCCTTTCTGTGCTTTCCTGAGTGAAGCAGCTGTTGACACTTTGTTCAGATCCGACACACACCGCTGAAATGTGTTCAAGATGGATGAAAAGCACCGTGGCTTCGTTCAAGGTTGTGGCAGCGGACTGAGGTGTCACGAAAAGCGCTTCCCCAGAAATTTGCAACAACGGCAACAAAACTAGTGATCCTACTCCTTAAACCATGTCCCCGATACTCCTAGTAGCAGGCAAGTACAAAGACAAAAAGAAAAAGAAAAAAAATGAATAAATAAATAAATAAACAAATAAATAAATAAATAAAATAAAAAAAAGGAAAATAGAAAATGAAGAAGATTCGGTATTCACACTCACTCAGCCGTCGTTACTCGATCAATTGTATCAGACACAAACAGAGAATCAGTGAAAACAGACCTAGGGTGTCCTGTCTAGGGTGTCCTGTCTAGGGTGTCCTCTCTCGGGTGTCCTATCTCGTAGGTCAAAAGAAAGAAAGAAAGAAAGACGCGAAAAGAAACATAAAACCGAAACAAAAATGAAGGCGGTCTCCACACACGTCAGCCGCAATGTGCACACCTCTGACCACTGAACGAGAAACACGCCAGCAGCGATCACAGTGCTCCTGACAAATCTGGTGATCAGACTGAAGCGGGCAGGGAGGGGTGAACGTATTTCACAGGATGGGCTGGGGTGGAAGTGGGAGGGACGAGGAGGAGGAGGAGAAGAAGAAGAAAGATCGAGTGAAAGATGGAGGGAGGGAGAGAGAGAGGGGGGGGAATGGGGAGGGAGACAGAGACAGTGACAAGGAAAGAGAGAGAGGGTGTAGGGGGGAGGGAGACAGAGACTCGCACAGAGAGAGAGAGAGAGAGAGAGAGAGAGAGAGAGAGACAGACAGACAGACAGAGACAGAGAGAGAGAGAGGGTGTAGGGGGGAGGGAGACAGAGACTCGCACAGAGAGAGAGAGAGAAGAGACAGACAGACAGACAGACAGAGACAGAGACACAGAGAGAGAGAGAGCGAGGAGGGGTGGATGGGGAAAGGGGCGGGGGGGGAGGGGGGAGGTGGAGTTGGGTGACTTGTTACCGTTTCCTTACAGACACGTTCAGCAAGAAAACGCCCAGTCTTTCAACCACTGTGAGAACTGGATGTCCACATGTTTTGGAAACTTTTTTTTTCTTTACAAGTTTTCAACAGGAGAAAGATTCAGGTCAGTGTGAGTACACACAATTTGTTTTTGTATGTGTGGTAGTTATGGTGATGTGGAGAAGATTAAGGGGGGACAAACAGTGGAAGGGAAGTGAGAGAGAGAGACAGAGAGAGAGACAGACAGACAGACTGTCAGACAGACATACGGACGGACGGACGGACACACAGACGCATCTTTTGTTTGTGTTTATTATTATTATTATTATTATATTTAGCATATTATTATTATTATTGTTATTAATATTATTATATTTAGCATACATCTTAAAGAGTTCTACGACTTGGAATCTAAACTAATTAACCAAATAACTAACCAGCTAACTAACTAACTGACAAAAAGGCAAACTAAATAAACATTCATGCTGACAAGATGAACATAGATTATACCGACAAGATTACCCAGCAAATGTCATGCCGACAAAAGAACTATTGTTTTCTTTCACAACAGAATCAACCACGTGTTCTGCAGACAGCAAGGAAGATTTCCTCGCGCAGAGCCAGACAAAACTGCGGAGAACGGTCCACTGGAAATGAAGCCATGACGTGTTTTCAGGAGCCTTCGTTTCAAACCAGTCAAAAACCAGTACAGTGTGGACAAAAGGACATGACGTCACAAGGCAGCAGTGACGTCAATAGGTGTCATCGCTGTGTCAATGATGTCGTAATGCCACCCGAAATGGTTGTGACAACGTTTCAGCACAACTGTTTTATTGTTAACATTTCGGTACAACTGTTCTAATGTTAATAGGTCGGCAAACTGTTCTAATATTAATATTTCGGCACAATTGTTCTACTGTTAACACTTCGGCACAATTGTTCTACTGTTAACACTTCAGCACAACTGTTCTGTTGTTAACAGTTCAGCACAACTGTTCTACCGTTCAGGTATTTTATTGTCAGCAGTTTAGCACAGTCTAACAGAATAGGAACTGGACATAGCGAAAGTATCTTTCTCTTCATTTCACAGAGTCCAGAAGCTTTCCATTGGTTCTTTCTGACAGCAATGGCAAGTTGGACATGTAGCTTGTTTTACAGGTCAGCAGATCGGAACCTGGCGTCGTCACCAGGAGATAGATCTACAATAACGCAAGGAATGTTACTCGCCATGATTGCGTAAGATTCACACACGTCCACATCGCAACGTTCTTCACTCGTGCAGGTCCCAGCACTAACCCCCCCCCCCTACTCCCCCCGCCCCCGCCCCGCCCCCCTCACCCCTTTTCTGTCAGATCCCTCTCTCATCCCTCCCCCTCCTCTCGAAAGAACTTCGCGTCCTCACCCTTTGATCTTTTCCGTCCCCATCTTCACCACCACCTCCAACCCCCCATCCCCCATCTTTCCCAACTTTTCTCCCTGTTCTTCGAGTCACGTGCAGCCTATGGTAGATCGCTATCCGCAAAAAGGTGTGTTTTATTTTTGTCGTGTGAAAAGCTGTAAATTAATGTGTGCTGAGAGATTTGATGGTGGTACGAGAAAATTTTGACAGTTTCATGCTTTTAACGGTGAAGACTACCTTCCGACACAGAATGGTGAAGATGACTACCTTCCGACACAGAATGGTGAAGTCTACCTTCCGACACAGAATGGTGAAGACTACCTTCCGACACAGAATGGTGAAGACTACCTTCCGACACAGAATGGTGAAGATGACTACCTTCCGACACAGAATGGTGAAGACTACCTTCCGACTCAGAATGGTGAAGACTACCTTCCGACACAGAATGGTGAAGATGACTACCTTCCGACACAGAATGGTGAAGACTACCTTCCGACACAGAATGGTGAAGACTACCTTCCGACACAGAATGGTGAAGACTACCTTCCGACACAGAATGGTGAAGTCTACCTTCCGACACAGAATGGTGAAGACGACTACCTTCCTCACAGAATGGTGAAGTCTACCTTCCGACACAGAATGGTGAAGACTACCTTCAAAGCATAGAATGGTGAAGACTACCTTCCGACACAGAATGGTGGAGACTACCTTCCGACACAGAATGGTGAAGATGACTACCTTCCGACACAGAATGGTGAAGACTACCTTCCGACACAGAATGGTGAAGATGACTACCTTCCGACACAGAATGGTGAAGATGACTACCTTCCGACACAGAATGGTGAAGATGACTACCTTCCGACACAGAATGGTGAAGATGACTACCTTCCGACACAGAATGGTGATGACTACCTTCCGACTCAGAATGGTGAAGTCTACCTTCCGACACAGAATGGTGAAGACTACCTTCCGACACAGAATGGTGATGACTACCTTCCGACTCAGAATGGTGAAGTCTACCTTCCGACACAGAATGGTGAAGACTACCTTCCGACACAGAATGGTGAAGACGACTACCTTCCGACACAGAATGGTGAAGACTACCTTCCGACACAGAATGGTGAAGACTACCTTCCGACACAGAATGGTGAAGATGACTACCTTCCGACACAGAATGGTGAAGACTACCTTCCGACACAGAATGGTGAAGATGACTACCTTCCGACACAGAATGGTGAAGATGACTACCTTCCGACACAGAATGGTGAAGATGACTACCTTCCGACACAGAATGGTGAAGATGACTACCTTCCGACACAGAATGGTGAAGATGACTACCTTCCGACACAGAATGGTGAAGATGACTACCTTCCGACACAGAATGGTGAAGATGACTACCTTCCGACACAGAATGGTGAAGACTACCTTCCGACACAGAATGGTGAAGATGACTACCTTCCGACACAGAATGGTGAAGTCTACCTTCCGACACAGAATGGTGAAGACTACCTTCCGACACAGAATGGTGAAGACTACCTTCCGACACAGAATGGTGAAGACTACCTTCCGACACAGCCCCCCGAGGGTCAGGGATCGATTCCAGACCTCACCCTTTCCCCTGGAAAATCAAACTGTGCGTCTTGTCGTTCGTGAGAAACAATAGACCGGGGTCCCGTCGTTCAAATTCAAGACTTTTGTTCCAGGCGGTTTATCATACAGGGATAGACAGATAGATATATATAAGTTGAGAAAATTACAGATATAAATATAAATCGTTAAGATTCCAGGTTTTTGCTCCAGGTGGTATATCATACAGATAGATAGACAGGTGGATGGATATTGTTGCATATGCAGATATAAACATAAATCGTTAAGACTCAAGACTTTCGCTCCCGGAGGTTCGACGCGGCTTCTTCTTTTTAATTTCTTCTTCTTCTTCTTTTTCTTTTTCTTCTTCTTTTTCACTGTCATCATCTTCTTCTTTTCGATTTTAATTTCTTATCCTTCTTCATTTTGGTTTTAATTTCTCCTCCTCCTCCTTCTTCTTCTTCATCTTCTCCTCATTTCCCCAGCGGCCAGGGTTGATGCATGGCCAGTGCAAGCTGAGTGGACGCGGAACAGGGGGCAGGGGGGCGCGGGGGTGGGGGGGGGGTGGGGGGAAGGGGGCGTAAGCAGGGATGTGAGAGAAGCCACGTGTAGTGTTCCTGTCCCACAAAGAGCTGACCTCTGCCGACATCCTGTTTGACACTCGCTGTCTCTTCCACCTCCACTGCTCACTCCGTCATGTGTGTAGGGGGTGGTGGTGGTGCTGGGGGTGGGGAGGGGTGAAGTGGGGTGGGGGTGAGGGTGGGGAGCTGGTGGGATTGGAGGTCGATGGTGATGTAAGTGTGTGTGTGTGTGTGTGTGTGTGTGTGTGTGTGTGTGTGTGTGTGTGTGTGTGTGTGTGTGTGTGTGTGTGTGTGTGTGTGTGATGGTGGCGGTTGGGGAAAGTGAAAGGGGTATTATGGAAGGGGGGGGGGGCGGGTGGAGGGAGGGAGAGAGACACACAAAACTAGACGCTCACGCATACATCTCATTCAGGTGAGACGAATCGAGGTCCCGTGTGCAGCTTCCGTTTAACGCTCGTAAAAGAACCCACGGCAACAAAAGAGTTGTCTCTGGAAATATTCTGTAGAACAATGCACTTTGACAGGAAAACGAATACGCTTGCAGGTAAAAAAAAAAAAAAAAAAAAAAAAAGAACAAAAAGGGTTGCGCCGGCACTGTTGCGACGTGCTCTCTATGGGGAAGGCAGACCGACTTTCACGCAGAGAAATCTGTTGTGAAAAACGATACAATAAAGTGATACAATACAATACAATACAATTCAATACAACACAGTACACACACACACACACACACACACACACACACACACACACACACACACACACACACAAAGAGAGAATGAACACGTGGTAACACACGAACGCACACATTTGCGCGCACACAGGCTACGATGACGCTGACTGAGATGAAAGAAGAACAAACCTACGACGGACCTGTCAGAGTTGTTGGTGCTTGACTCCTGCTCTGTGTGACTCACATCCCTCATGCCTGAGTCACGATGGGTCCCCTCCCTCCCTCCCCCAACACCCAACCCCCCTTCCCCACCTCCAGCACATTATTTTATCTTCTTTTTTTCTTTCTTTTTCTTATTTTTCGCTACCTCCTTCAAATTCCGTCGTCCTGCTGATTGAGAGACAGCTGGTAGAAAGCAGCAACAGCGGTTTGTTGTTTGACGGAGTAATGTGCTGATTGAGAGACAGCTGGTAGAAAGCAGCAACAGTGGTTTGTTGTTTGACGGAGTAATGTGCTGATTGAGAGACAGTTGTTGTTTGACGGAGTAATGTGCTGATTGAGAGACAGCTGGTAGAAAGCAGCAACGGTGGTTTGTTGTTTGACGGAGTAATGTGCTGATTGGGAGACAGCTGGTAGAAAGCAGCAACGGTGGTTTGTTGTTTGACGGAGTAATGTGCTGATTGAGAGACAGCTGGTAGAAAGCAGCAACGGTGGTTTGTTGTTTGACGGAGTAATGTGCTGATTGGGCGTGGTTGCTGGACTGATTCATCGGGCATTTGTTGATTGCTTGATCGACTGGTTGATGTCTTAAAATAATCAACGATTTCGTGTTTCAGATGGCCTAGATTCACTTATTCAAAATACTCTTTCTCCTCCTCCTCCTCCTCCTATTACTACTACCACTACATACTGTTGTTACTGTTACTATTACTATTATTATTTATTTATTCATTCATTGATTTATCTATCTGTTTTGTGATTGCAAAATACGTATTTGAGATGATTTATAGTGTTGGTTGTTCAACAGAGCAGAAAGTAAACATTGCATACGATAATCTGAAGACAAAAACGGCCAGTCAAGTCAATAAAAGAAGGCATCGTTTGTTGATATACTTCACATTGGTTACAATTATCGGTCCTTCAGTTAAGCATCAAAGGTGGAGAATAAAATGTTTCACTTGGGATACCATAACACACTACTGTGCATTCTACAAGAAGTTGATGCTTAATTTCGTTTCGATTCGCCACATGCCACTATATCTCCTGAAATTTCTATCTTACAACAGCCTTTGTCCAATAATTGTCGGCAAGCATGCCACTTTTTCTCCTGAAATTTCTATCTTACAACAGCCTTTGTCCACTAATTGTCGACAAGCATGCCACTATATCTCCTGACATTTTTATCAGATGCAGGCGTTTCTGCATTTACCATCTGAAATAAATTTCCTCTTGAGTATGTTTCCAATTGGTTTTACATCGTTGCTTTGACATCGTTAAACAGAATATTTGGAAGGTAAACAAGATGTGTATAAACGACAATTTTGCTTATTATAAAGATGAAGACAACGGCGAAGATGACGATGACGATGACGACAGCAACACATCTACGTCACTGGTGGTGCCTTGAAACGAAGCTGATGAATATTCAAGAGAACGAATGAAATACGGACCGGACGGTTGACAGCAAACTACACGTATGTCGTTCGTCTCAAAGCCCGGATCAATCATGGCGGATGACTGAGGAATGGTGGGGAGTGACAGGCAAGGACAGGCATGCAAACTGCTGCATCACGACAGCCAAGGGACACACAGGTTCCATGTGGTGTGTTCCATGACGACTGCAAGACCAGCACCACACAGAAACACCTTGCACCATAGCAGACAGTAATTTGACGGTAAAAGCAACGGTGAAAGATCACTCAGTCTTTTCAACATCCACACATGGTGGACCATTGCAGACAGTAACTTGACGCCAAAAACAACGCTAAAAGATCACTCTATCTTTTCAACATCCTTTCACCGTGGACCATAGCAGACAGTAGCTTGACGTTAAAAACGACGCTGAAAGATGACTCTGTCTGTTCAAGATCAAAACTCTGGACCATAGCAGACAGGAACTCGACATTAAAAGCAACGCTGAGAGACGACTCTGTCTTTTCATTATCCACGTAGATTCACAAGCACGCTGATCAGGGTAATCGTTCATGAGCGCACTGACCAAGATATTTTTCTTACTATGTGTTTTTCTCCCGACTAATATCACTAAAAGTGGAATCACGTTCAAGACCAGCCTGGATTTCACACAGGGATATATGTTATGATAAGAAGAGACACAAGTAATAATAATACTACAAGTAATAGTAATACAAGTAATAACAGTACGAGTATTTCCGGTGTGGTGATATTTTCTACCTACGCTGTGTCAATTTAAACACTCTCTGTGACCAGAGATTTCGCGCAAAGGGAAAGAACTCCGGGTTTTCCGTCTATTATTATTATTATTATTATTATTATCATTATCATCATCATCATCATCATCATCATTTTTATTATCATTATTATTTCAAATTGTTATCAACGTATGTTCTAAGAATGCAAGAATGTATTTGGAAAAGTCTGTGTCACAGCTGTACTGAACGACAGTGCCGGTCTGATTTTCTCTGGCAAGGGGAAGAAATACTGGAGAAATACTGCACTGGAGATATAGGTTTAAAAACAGACAAAAAACAAACAAAAGGTATCATCAAACAACGAGTAATCTGTGTGTGTGTGTGTGTGTGTGTGTATGTGTGTGTGTATGTGTGTGTGTGTGTGTGTGTGTGTGTGTGTGTGTGTGTGTGTGTGTGTGTGTGTGTTCAGTTTTACAGCCCCAGGACAGGAAACTACATTCCTTTCAGTTTTACAGCCACACGACAGGAAACTACATTCCTTTCAGTTTTACAGCCCCAGGACAGGAAACTACATTCCTTTCAGTTTTACAGCCACACGACAGGAAACTACATTCCTTTCAGTTTTACAGCCCCAGGACAGGAAACTTCAATCCTTTCAGTTTTACAGCAACAGGACAGGAAACTACATTCCTTTCAGTTTTACAGCAACACGACAGGAAACTACATTCCTTTCAGTTTACAGCCCTAGGACAGGAAACTACATTCCTTTCAGTTTTACAGCACCAGGACAGGAAACTATAATCCTTTCAGTTTTACAGCACCAGGACAGGAAACTATAATCCTTTCAGTTTTACAGCACCAGGACAGGAAACTATAATCCTTTCAGTTTTACAGCACCAGGACAGGAAACTACATTCCTTTCAGTTTACAGCCACACGACAGGAAACTACATTCCTTCTCAGTTTTACAGCAACAGGACAGGAAACCTACATTCCTTTCAGTTTTACAGCCACACGACAGGAAACTACATTCCTTTCAGTTTTACATCCCCACGACAGGAAACTACATTCCTTTCAGTTTTACAGCCACACGACAGGAAACTACATTCCTTCTCAGTTTACATCCCCACGACAGGAAACTACAATCCTTTCAGTTTTACAGCCACAACGACAGGAAACTATAATCCTTTCAGTTTTACAGCAACAGGACAGGAAACTACAATCCTTTCAGTTTTACAGCACCAGGACAGGAAACTATAATCCTTTCAGTTTTACAGCAACAGGCTGTCACTGAGCGCTCATCATTCGTTTCCTGCGTCATCCAATCAGATTTCAGGCACACACACATACACATTCAGACAGACATGTGACATTTTACGTGTATGACAGTTTTGTATATTTACCCCGCCATGGAGGCAGCCATACTCCGTTTTCGGGGTGTGTGCATGCTGGGTATGTTTTTGTTTCCATAATCCACCGAAAGCTGACATGGATTACAGGATTTTTAAAGTGCTTATTAAAAATTTTGATCTGCGTGCGTATAAATACGAAGAGGGTTCAGGCACTAGCAGGTCTACACATATGTTGATCTGGGAGATAGGAAAAATCTCCACCCTTTACACACCAGGCGCCGTTACCGAGATTCGAACCCGGGACCCTCGGCCTCAGATTGAAAGTCCAACGCTTTAACCACTGGGCTGTTGCCGCCCGTCAAGGTGTCCCTGGGGATGGGGTGCTGGGTGTCGGTCTGTCTGGCGTTCTGAGGGAGAGTCCTGCAACCTGAACTCATGCCTCAGGACTTATACTCCCGCCTTTCTGCTGTCAGTTTATTCAAGAATGTTCCTAACCTTGGAGTTAGGACCATTCTTAACTCTAAGCAAACTTAACGCTGCAACATGCAACCCCCCCCCCCCCGGGCCCCAGGTCCCTGCTCATGATGTAACCCCCCCCCCCCCCCTGGGCCCCAGGTCCCTGCTCATGATGTAACCCCCCCCCCCATCCCCGACCCCCAGTGGCCCCAGGTCCCTGCTCATGATGTAACCCCCCCCTCCCCCTTGGGCCCCAGGTCCCTGCTCATGTAACCCCCCCCCCCCCCTGGGTCCCAGGTCCCTGCTCATGTAACCCCCCCCTCCCCCCTGGGTCCCAGGTCCCTGCTCATGATGTAACCCCCCACCCTCCCCCCAGTGGCGCCAAGTCCCTGCTCATGATGTAACCCCCCCCCCCCCCCCCTGGGCCCCAGGTCCCTGCTCATGTAACCCCCCCCCCCCCCCTGGGTCCCAGGTCCCTGCTCATGTAACCCCCCCCCTCCCCCCTGGGTCCCAGGTCCCTGCTCATGTAACCCCCCCCCCTCCCCCCTGGGTCCCAGGTCCCTGCTCATGTAACCCCCACCCCTCCCCCCCGGGCCCTAGGTCCCTGCTCATGATGTACCCCCCCCCCCCCCCCCTCCGTCAGATGGCTGTGGTGTTTCGAAAAGAAGAACAAAAAAACCCTGCAACAACAAAGAAGAAGAAGAAGAGGAGGAGGAGGAGGAAGAAGAAGAAGAAGAAGGAGAAGAAGAAGAAGGAGAAGAAGAAGAAGAAGAAGAAGAAGAAGAAGAAGGAGGAGAAGAAGAAGAAGAAGAAGAAGAAGAAGAAGAAGAAGAAGAAGAAGAAAACAACCGGCAACAACAAAGAAGAAGAAGAAGAGGAGGAGGAGGAGGAAGAAGAAGAAGAAGAAGGAGAAGAAGAAGAAGAAAAAAACAACCGGCAGCAACAAAGAAGAAGAAGAGGAGGAAGGGAAGGGGGAACGAAAGAGCTGGAGGGGCAGGAGGGGGAGGCAGAGAGGGTGGGTGGTGGTGGGTTAGTGGGTAGAAAAAAACAACAACAACCGCCAAACAAGAACAACGGAAGACGACAGGGAAGTGGAAAGACGATACAAAGTGGAAGTATTTTGGTGACCTCTCCACGCCCTCCCTCTCCCTCCGCCTCCCCCCTGCCTCTTTTCCCGCCCCCAACCCCCTCCTTAAGTCTTCAGCTCTCCAACCAAAATACCACAACAACGTCCCTCCCCGTTTTCTTCTAACCCCCCCCCCCCTCCCATTCATCTGTCACTTTTACAACCACCACGACACCGTCACCACCATCACCGTCACCACCATCACCATCGTCATCACCGTCACCACCATCACCATCATCACCATCATCACCACCATCACCGTCACCACCATCACCATCATCACCACCACCACCGTCACCACCACCACCACCGTCACCACCATCACCATCATCACCACCACCATCACCACCACCACCATCATCATCACAATAATCACCACCATCACTATTATCACCATCACCACCACCACAGTCACCACCATCACCACCATCATCATCACAATAATCACCACCATCACCATTTTCACCATCACCACCATCACCACCACCACCGTCACCACCATCACCACCGTCACCACCACTACCAACATCACCACCACCA
>NC_134885.1:1524173-1526673 GCF_041734735.1 Babylonia areolata | reverse complement strand
TGTGTGTGTGTGTGTGTGTGTGTGTGTGTGTGTGTGTGTGTGTGTGTGTGTGCACGTCGTGTGATAGTCCACCGTCCAACACACTCACACCTCCCCTTTCTTCTTGCTTTGTCCTCTCTCCCCCGCCTTCATGTTCGATTCCCCCAACCATCCACCGCCTTCCTCTTCCTCCCACCCCTTCCTCTTCCTCCCACCCCTTCCTCTTCCTCCCACCCCTTCCTCTTCCTCCCACCCCTTCCTCTTCCTCCCACCCCTTCCTCTTCCTCCCACCCCTTCCTCTTCCTCCCACCCCTTCCTCTTCCTCCCACCCCTTCCTCTTCCTCCCACCCCTTCCTCTTCCCATTGTTGCCTTTCTTTATTTTCCTTGACGCCGATTCGTCTTTATCAATTTATTTATTTATTCATTCATTTATTCATTTATGTATATATTATGTATTTATCTATTTATTTGTTTATTCAGTTATATATTTCGTTATCTATATGGGTTTTTTTTTTTAATGTAAAGAAATCCATTTATCTATCTGATTGATCGCTTGTTTCGTTTTTTCACGTGTGGGTGGCACAGGTGATAATCCTGTTTATTTCCATTTCGTAAATTACGTATCAGCGTCACTTTGAAATACATTCAGAGATGGTGTAATCATTTTAATATCAAGACACAAGGCAAAATACAGTGTTCAATAATCAAAAAGGAAAACTTGAGCAACGAGCCTGAGCTTACATAGGACTGTTCAGAGTTCATTGAAGTGACCTCTTTTAGTTTCAGTTACGATTATATATTTGACATTCATCCTTTAGACAAATGTGTATATTTGGTTTTGTTCGTTCAGGTACAGGTCAGCTTTTCAGATCATACATTACCATTACATTTCTTGTTAACTATTTGCTTTCACATGATACATTTCATGTTCTCCACTGCTTTTATCGCTACGTATTTTTTCCACCTGAACTGATAGCTTTTCGTGTTACATACTATTCCTCATATTCGTCGTGCTTTCCACACTACAATCCTGTTTAGTTGGCACGTTTTACAATTACATTTACATTTTACCTGAGAGCTTTACAGATGCACTTGTGCTTAGTAGCTTTTTCATTGTTTCTGGTCAGCAAGGAGCAATAAGTTATTGAATTATACCAGTTGGGCACAGTATAAGCTTTAAGCTTGTTGATGCTCTTTCGTCATTATTTGCACTGTAATCATGTGTACTGTTGAACACTTGAATATCATTCAGATCAATTATTCCAATGGCTGGGTTGATTTCTTTTCAGTCAAGCTTTTAGTTGTGAAGCAGGATTGTTCATACCACACTTCTGGGTATTGTGCAGGTTAACACACAATGCTTCTGGCTATGTGGTACCATTTCACGATGTTTTCTCATCTTTTGATAACTTTACCCATTGTATATTGCAAAAATGATGATGTAACTTCACACAGCACATGTTTAGCAAGCTTGTAACGCTTCACACTCGAGTTGCATATGCAGTTCACCCGTCCTTGCACAACCTTACAGTTACTGCAGTTTGCCAACGTTTCGCTTTGTATTTCTGAACCACAGATTTCCCACATTTCACAGACAACTTTGAACAGCCATGCAGCTCAGGTAGTTTGCCACAACTGACACTATACATCTAAACTAGCTGAGTTTCTTTTCGTGGTTTTACTATTCAAATGAAATGCTCATGATGAATACACCATCACAAGTAACCCAGTATTTTTCCACATTGTTTCCGCATATAAAGGAATAATGACCCAATAATTCATAACATTCACAAAACAAAATTCATCCTCATCCTTACTGACATATATGCTGTCGTCAGACCAACACGTCGCTCGCCCGAGAGTGTTTTCTTTAGCTTCAAAGCGGCTGACGGCAAGACATTCATTAATATGCTGCTATTTTCCTTTCAGTTTCATTCAGACACGTCCATGGAAAGATGAAGCAGCGTATGACCGACATAACCCTTGGCAGGTGAGGAAGTGTCAAGGTCAGTGGCCTGATCAAAGGCAGGGCCACACAGTGGCCACAGAACAAAAGGTAGGGGTGAGCGGGCAGTGACTGACATCAGTGGCCAGTCTGCACAGTTACACAATGCAGTCACCAATCGTGACGGGGCTTTAAGTATCGTGTCGCTCACAGGCCCGCCTGTCACTTTCCTTCGTCCGCTGCGGTTCACCCCCCGCCCCCGGCGCCCCCCCCTCCCCTCCCCCCCACCATCCCATCGACCACCCCCCGCCCCCGGCGCCCCCCCTCCCCTCCCCCCCCACCATCCCACCGACCACCCCACACCCCCATCTCTTCCTTCTCTTTCTCCTCCCATCTCTTTCTCTCTTTCTCCTCCCATCTCTTTCTCCTCTTTCTCCTCCCATCTCTTTCTCCTCCCATCTCTTTCTCCTCTTTCTCCTCCCATCTCTTTCTCCCCTTTTCCCTCCCATCTCTTTCTCCTCTTTCTCCTCCCATCTCTTTCTCCTCTTTCTCCTCCCATCTCTTTCTCCCCTTTT
>NC_134885.1:1509173-1516673 GCF_041734735.1 Babylonia areolata | reverse complement strand
ATGTGTGACTGAGCAGATGCTTTCTGTGACAATGATTGAGCAGATGTGCCCTCTGACTGAGCAGATGTGTTTTTCTGTAACTGGCCAGATATCTTCAGTGAGTTTCGTGGGAATCAGATGACTAAGAAAATCTAGTCTATGTCCCGGCAGTTACGCCTGGGCACAATGCCTAAATCTTCCATAAGATATGCAGGAATATGTCATGATAAGGCTAAGTCAAAATATTTCCCTCTGAAAAATTCTTCTCCTTCAAAGATTTAACGAGGAATTTGTCTGTTTTCAAGATAAACAGCAACACCACCAAACCTGTTCACGCGAGCTCTGTCTTTTTTCTTTGTTGCCTTTCCCAGCTGTTAAATCCTGACGTCTAGTACTCACTCATACCATTCTCATGCTCGTCTGTTAGTTTACTGCGAGAGAATGGCCATCGCACGACGAAAGATAAGTCATAGTCCATGCAATCTCTTAATCAGGTACGAGTTCATTCTCTCTATGAACGAGGTCTGAAAGAGAGTGGAGGATCCTTGCTATATATGTGAAGAAGGTGAAGAGACAAGTAGGTGTAGTTGACCGGGAATTTATGTCGCACTAACGAGACAATTTATGGTGACTGTGTTTGTTGAATTGGTCAAGGAGCTGAGAGAAATATATAGAGCTGTTGGCAATGTTGATAGAACAACACACATGATGGATAGCTATTGCCGTCGGGACTTTCGGGGAGCGTTACCGCCGCTGACTTGTAAATCTTGTCAATCGTAGCGTCCCAAAGTACTGGTAAGTTCGTATTCTCTCTCTCTGTGTCTCTGTCTCTCTCTGTCTCTGTCTGTCTGTCTCTGTCTCTCTTTCTCTCTCCACCTCTTTCTTTGTTCCTCTCTGTCTTTCTGTCATTCTTTGTCTCTGTTTCCTTCTCACTCACTCACTCTCTCTCTCACTCTTTTATGCCCCTCTCTCTCTCTCTCTCTCTCTCTCCCTCACCGTCTCTAACGTATCATTCGGATGAGACGATAAACCGAGGTCCCGTGTGCAGCATGCACTTAGCGCACGACAATAAAAGGGTTGGTCTTGGTAAAATTCAGTAGAAAAATCCACTTCGATAGGAAAACATAAAAAAAATTGCAAGCAGGAAAAAATACAAAGAAGAGAGGCAAGGCCTTCAAGACTCACTTGTGATACATGTTTTAAAAAATCTAATCTAATATGTTCTGTATTTGTTATTATAAAGCTTCGGGTTAAAAAAAAAAAAAAGTCCTGACGGCAGATTCGAACCCCGCGTGTTCGGGTGAGAAGAAACTGTCTTACCCAATACACCATCGTGGCTCCTTAAGTTACGTTCAAAAATTTAATATTTAAATATGCTTTTTTAAAGGGCGATAAATCGATTGCGGTATTCGCAGTGAGAACGCTGTTTAACTCACTCAATACGGCCAGTCCTCTCTTCTCCTCTACACAGACCCCTCGGATGTCCAGTGGGTGTCTGAATGACCCAACCTTTAGCTTCCGTCGTCAGAATTGTGGTATTCTTTGTCAACATTCACCTCTTCAGTATAAGAGCCTTCCGCTTGCAATATTTTGATAGTGGTAATTGGGGTGAAATGCTGTTAACGTCTTCTCTTTAGCCGTTCGTATGGAGAGAGTTAAATCATATTATTCTGGTGTATCTTGGGCATTAAAAAAATCTTTAAGGGCAATAAAAAATTCTTTTTAAGTCCGCGGTAAAGGAGACGTGGCTATCGCCGCAATCACACTGCAACATTTAGCCGTTTTCTCTGGATCTAGATAGATGTACAAGTTTAGTTACACCCGCCGAGAATCGTACGACACAGTCGATTCAATTTCTCTTTTATGTTCATTCTAGTTTTATAGTTTTAAGGTTGATATGAAAATTGAGTACTTATTTTGTGGTGATATGTGGATGTATTGTATTCTATTGTGTTGTGTTGTATTGTAGTGCATATATATTTATTATTTCTGTTCTTTAGATATATATATATATATATATATTGCAGTTTTGCCAAAGGGGGTGCAATTCAACTAATATATTATCTTCTTTTTTTTTTCTCTCTTTTTTAACGGCAAAAAAGAAACAATGAAGGAGGAAGAATCACAAACCGCACGGGATAAACTGACATAAATGTCTCACTAAGTTAATAAGAAGAAATCAAAACACTGAAGGGAAACAATTATATGCCAAGTAAACACATTTAGAGAGAGGGGGGGAGAGAGGGGGGGAGGGAGAGAGAGAGAAAGAGAGATGGGGGAGAGGGAGAGAGAGAGAGAGCAGTAAGTTACTCCAGGTAAGGCAAAAGCACGTAACTTCAGGCCATTGCAACTTGCGCTTCCCACCAGCTAGCACACAGGTAAATGAAGGATGCCTCGTTATGCACCCAGAAACTTCCCCCAACAAAGAACTCTCTAGGCTCATCTTCTCCTCCATTTGACATGTACACACAGCAACAATGGCGGAAGAAATGGGATACACGAGTAGTGTTGTTACAAAAACTTAACATCTAAGCAAACACAGAGTCCGATCAGGATCAAATTCAGTCCGTTATCAGTCCGGCAAGCCACCTGACAAACGCTTAAACAACACCCCACCTAGAATACAAACTGTTGACGGGTTTCACTGAAACGGGACATTCCAAAACACTGCGCGGTAGGCTGTTGAGACATGTGGAATCTGAAGCCGTATCTGAGATAAGGTTGAAGGAAGAGTTGCATCAACTACAACTGTTCCAAAAACCCTTTCCCTCATCAGTTTCGTTTTTTGAGCTGTGTGAGTGTGCATGGCGTGAAAATTGGTACGTGCATGTTTGAAATCTTGTTTTATCTTTTCTGCTGCAGTCCTCGTTTCCAGAAATAAAGTTTCATTGATCACTTGGGTGGGTTTGGGTTTCAAAAATTAGAAAGTGGTTGTGATGGTATCTCTGGTTAAGAAACATTCCATGTTTTGTTGCATTACAGTTAATCATAGTCTGGTTTCGCAGATTCGTAATTTCAGTTTGAGCGATTTAAACGAGTCTGATGAGATAATAATCCATATAATTGCAAACTGGTCGTTTGGACAACACTAGAATCTTCTACCTTGGAATCAAACACTGGGTTCTCCCTCCCCTTCTCGCCATTACTTGCATGCTGAGTATCAAATCAGGATTGCAATGACAGAAATGGTCAATTCCACAAGTCGTCTTGGTAATGTTTGTTCTGTATTGGATTAACAGTGACAAAATACACCACAGGCCAGTTATGTGTTTAAGAAAATGAACATTAATTCTTCTCATTAGTCAATACGATTCTTTTGATTGTCAAAGGTAAAATGAATATCAAAATAAAATGCATGTTTCAAACTAGAAAAGCATCCAACAGATGTTTGCCAACTCTTTTGGTGATGTTATCCTCTGCCTTCCTCACATTGAGCTCATAGCTCCCTCTCGGTTTATTGAGAATTCACAGCTATGGGAACTGAATGATCCAAAGGCTCAAACTGCGTGGCTGCATGGTAACCACGGCTTAAGTGTCTGAGTGTGTAAGTCCATCCTGTTTTGCTGTCTAGTTGGTATGGGAAAAGACCGATCTTCAATGATTATGTATTTCAATGGGTGTGATTCAGTTTTTGAAATCAATATTACTTGGATTCAAGAAAAACAGACGATGTCGTTGAGGTTACCAGGTCTGAGCTGAGAACTGTTGAATTACAATGGAGTGAAGTGAAGGTCACTTGTAACACTCTGATTTTCCAAGTCATCTGCAGTCTGGATTTAACTAGCCGAAAAAGTCTGTTTCTACACGAAGTTGTTGCCATACATGGGAGAACAAAGGCTCGTCATATGCGTGAGGCACGCACTTCAAACTTCAAAGATATGGACAGAAATCGTCCAACCAATGAAAGTGAGCACAGCGCCCGCCACAGTAGCTTCCCTTGCCCTACCCACACATTACTGACATCTGTTTGAAAATATTAAAGTTCTGGGGACAGTGTTGACTGCAGGGCCGTGAATAGAAAATCAACTGGTTTTCAATGGGGTGTCCGAAAATTGTTTGTCAGGTGGCGACATCCATGGCGGTGACGTATTTCCGGTGCTCAGAAGAGGCGGGTCAGCACAACAAGAGCCAGCATCAGTGGAAGGGAGGTAATCATCACAGCAGGACCACCTGCAAACAACACAGTGGTACCTCAAGTTCGTCAAAAACATTTGACTTTCCTTCTGTGTGTGTGTGTGTGTGTGTGTGTGTGTGTGTGTGTGTGTGTGTGTGTGTGTGTGTGTGTGTGTTTAAAATGATGTTTGACGCTGTTCCTCCTTCTTTAAGAAGTAGATTTGTAACCAGTCCAGTCCATCAGCCACCCAAAATTATGGTGCCGCTCCCAAGAGTCGATATTTTCAAGTCCAGTGTAATTCATTCGGGAGGTTGCTTATGGAATGCAAGGATACCTAGTGTTACTATTCATGAAGTAAGAAAACAAACAAGCACTTAAGAAAATTACTTGTGAATATCTCGTGAAGAACTTAAAAACACTGTAATTCATAGTAATCCATTTACTGTATTGCTTTTGATGTTATCAATAATTATAAGATATGCTTCTCTCCTTCTCCCATATTTCCAACATTTTATTTCATGAATCTCATACTTTTGACCCCCCCCCCCCCTTCTCTCTCTCCTCTGTCAATTTATCTGTCTGTCTGTCCGTCTGTCTGTCTCTCATTTCTTTTCTTCTTTACTCTCTCCTCTCCCCCCTCCATCTCCCCCTCTCTCTCTTTTCCTCTCTTTTCTCTATTCATTCTTGTGCAATTCTTTTTCTTTCTTTCTTTATTTGATTTTGTACCCCAGGGCTGGGTGGAAAAAAGCATTCTTGTCATTATGCTGATCTCAATACCCTGGGAAAAAAAAAAATTTTCGTTCGTGCGTTCTCTCTCTCTCTCTCTAAATATGATATCCATTGATGAACGGTAATAAAACAACAGGAATGGACATAAACACCTTTTTATATATTCATTTTTTATAATATTCAAAATGGCGCCAACCAGTGGGGACACGGGGATAGCTGTCCTGTTTATTTTGTGTTTAATTCTGTTTATGTGTGAGGGAAACAGCTGCGATCTTACAATATGATCGTGACACGCTGCTGCGTGTTAGGGAACAGGTAGGTGAGTCCAGTGTGCTGAGATCTCACTTCAACTCACTCCATCATGATTTACATCCGTCAACAATGAACACCGACCGGTCAGCACGCAAGGCTCAGTGCGCGAGGAAACGCGGAAAGCGAGGTGGGGCCCTTTCAAGGTTACGCCAACGAAGTTTTCGCCCACCTCTACCCAGTAAGTTCCTGTCCAACGTTAGATCTCTATCCAACAAAACTGACGAACTCACATGTAACATTCAGACGAGGAGGGACTACAAAGAGTGCTCTGTGTTCTGTTTTACTGAAACATGGCTCAACCCGGACATCCCTGACAGCGCCGTTCAGCCACCAGGCTTCACTGTACACAGAGCTGACCGCACTGCTGACTCCGGCAAGTAAAGGGGCGGTGGTGTGTGTTTCTTCGTCAACACACACTGGTGCTCTGATGTCAAAGTGCTACTGCGTGCCTGCTTCCCTGATGTGGAGTCAAGTTCCTAATCATCAAGTGCCGACCCTTCTACTAGGCTGGGGAATTTAGATTAAAATTTGCGTCAGGTCCACAAACAAAAACTGAAAGCTGAAAAACCAGTCATGAAAACTGTTAAACAATGGTCGGCCCCTGCCTTAGAGACCTTGCAGTACTGTTTCGAATGTACAGACTGGAATGTTTTTAAAGATTCTGCCGTGGACTTGAATGAATATACCGACACAATGTGTGATTATATTTCTTACTGTGAAAGTGTGTGCATTCCATCGAAAAATATCAAAATATTTTCAAACGACAAAATTTGGTGTAACGGGGCTGTTAGGCAAAAACTAAAGGAAAAAGAGAGAGCTTTTCGCGAAACTGATGATAGAACAGTCCACAATAAGGCAAAAAGAAGTGTTGAAAAATGAATTAAGAAGGCAAAATTTTTATATCGGAAAAAAAGAAGAAAACCTGTCTGCAAACAACTCTAGGAATGTGTGGACCAGACTGCAGAACACCACTGATTGTAAAATGACCCACCAGACAGTCGATAACACTGACAAAACTCTTCCAGACAAACTCAACATTCTACTCCAGATTCGACAAATCATTGTCTACTTCTGACGTGTATGCACCCAAAATCACCCCCACTCCCCCTTTCATAGTCCAAGAGAATGAAGTCAGACGCCACTTCAGTCATCTGAAAATGAGAAAAGCTGCTGGCCCTGACATCTGGCCAGGCTTTTTGAGGAAGTGTGCAGTCCAACTATCTTGTGTCTTCACTGACATATTTAACATGTCCCTTCAGTCTTGTGTGGTACCACACTGCTTTAAGAAATCTACAATCATTCCTGTTCCAAAAAAAAGCACAGCTTAGTTGTCTTAATGATATCGTCCTGTAGCCTTAACATCAGTCGTAATGAAAACATTTGAACGCCGGATTCTACAATTCCTAAAAACCTGCATTCCTCCATCTTTTGATCCCTTTCAGTTCGCCTATAGAGCTAACAGATCAGTTGAAGATGCCATTAGCATAGATCTCTACCACGTCCTCAGACATCTCGAAAATCCTAACAGCTATGCCAGGATCCTTTTCATTGACTACAGCTCTGCGTTCAGTACAATAGGACCATCAAAACTATATTCTAAACTGAAAGACGTCTCGCTGCCTGAATCAATTTGTGCATGGATCCTAAATTTTCTAAGATGCAGACCGCAAGTTGTCAAAGTTGGTGACCTCACCTCCTCCACATGCATTCTCAACATAGGCACCCCACAGGGATGTGTTTTATCCCCACTGTTGTACTCACTATTCACACATTACTGTGCAACTCAAAAAGAATGTACACCATGGTCAAGTTTGCCGACGATACTACTCTGGAAGGGCTGATTACGAACAGTGATGAGTCAAAGTATAGGGAAGAAGGACTGGAACTTGTCAGCTGGTGTGATCAAAGTTTCAGTTTCAGTAGCTCAAGGAGGCGTCACTGCGTTCGGACAAATCCATATACGCTACACCACATCTGCCAAGCAGATGCCTGACCAGCAGCGTAACCCAACGCGCTTAATATTCCCTGTGACCCCGGTACATTTGGTAATAAAGACATATTCTATTCTATTCTGTTCTCTTTTTTTTTTTTACATATTCAATAAAGAAAGAGTTCAGTTTGAACAAAGATAGAATCACAGCCATTGTAATATGTTCCTTCTGTGTATGTGTGTGAGTGTGTGTGTGTGTGTGTGTGTGTGTGTGTGTGTGTGTGTGTGTGTGTGTGTGTGTGTGTGCCGGAAAAAAGCGGAACAGAGGTACACAGTCTTACCGCTGCACAGAGTCTTTTCGGTATTGGCAGTGTAGCCATCGTCACAGCTGCAGACATAGCTGGTACCGCCAGCAGGGTCTTTACACGTGGAATGG
>NC_134885.1:1450492-1500492 GCF_041734735.1 Babylonia areolata | reverse complement strand
AGAGAAAGAGAGAGAGGAAAAGAGAGAGAGGGAGAGAGAGAGAGAGAAAGAGACACACAGAGAGAAGAAAAGACACACAGAGAGAAACACACACACACAGAGAGGGAGAGAGCAAAAGAGAGAGGAGGGGGCGGCACTTACTGCAGACGTCGCTGTCACAGACAAGGCCAGCATCACACAAGGTTGGATCTCCTGTGCACGATTCCGTGACCGCCGCGCCGTGCACTCCTGAAACAGGCCCAGGTCACACACTGACCAGCTCACAAACATTGCACAGCTGCCAGGAGGACAACCACAATCACTGTTCCATGTCACGTCTCGCATGTCCACTGTTAAAGCTGTCATCGTGCATGTGTTCATGCGTCTTCTCTCTCTCTCTCTCTCTCTCTCTCTCTCTCTCTCTCTCTACTACTACTACTACTACTACTACTACTACTGTAGCATACAATCTCTACCACAATTGCTAAAATGTGACAGCATGCTTGAAACTAGGAACCAAGGAATTTATATCTTTTATGCATTGAAAATTCGAAACAATTTCGTAGGTAATATAGATAAGTAATGCCCTCTGTACTGGCTGTCAGTTGTGAAAATAACTGAATGAAAATCTGTAGGTTTAGGAAATTCCACTTTCTTGCATGCATGGCTTGTTCATGTTTTCGTTTTTCCTTAATAGGCATTCTACATTGTTCTTTTTGTTTCCAGGGGCCGGATGCCTATGGAATAAAATTTTGTTCTTGTTCTTGTTCTCTCTCTCTTTCTTTCTCTCTCTCTCTCTCTCTCTCTCTCTCTCTCTCTCTCTCTGCCCCCTCCCCCCCTCTCTGTCTCTGCCTGTCTCTCCCTCTCCTCACTCTTCCCTTTCTATGTCAATGTTTTGCAGAACCGAAGGACAGGATTTCACGGCCTGACCAGTGTGTTGGGTTTGTGCGAAAATCAGGCATCTGCTACTTTTTTTCTACTTCTTTCTCTCTCTCTCTCCCCTTCTCTCTCTCTCTCTCCTTCCCTCTCCCCCCTCTCTCTCTCACTCCCCTCTCTCTCCCTCTCTCTCTCTCTCTCCTTCCCTCTCTCTCCCTCTCTCTCTCCTTCCTTCTCTCTCTCTCTGTCTGATGTATGAGGTGGCTTCAGAATCTTTGTGCAGGAGTTCAATGATTCCTTGCCACAGGGACAAGGCCACTTCTTCATTACCAAGTGACTGGCTGAAAGACTGTGCAAAAGCTGCTTCAGTTCTGTTCCAAAAGCATTTGTAGAATTCGACAGTCAGTCCATCACTGCCTGGTGATGAACCGTTATTCATGTTGTTCAAAGCATCGCTTGCTTCCTGCATTGTGTTCAAGCCTACACATGGATTAGTTACAGCCTCATCTAATTTTGGGAGTGTTTCATTTGTGATCAAATTGCTGACTGCCTCCCTGTGTCAGTATTTTGAAGTGCAAAGGCTTCATGACCTGTGTTTGGAACAGAAAATATATCGCATGTAAAACAGTATTGCAGTATGCCCTGGTCAACAAAAATATGGCTCAGACAATTAGCAATATATGGATAAAAACGGCACAAGTTATATTCCATGTTTGTGTTGTGACAGACATCATGGATTATATTTCTAAAGTAATCTGCTTCTGCTCTTGAATGTGGTTGACCAGAAAAATGTCGAGTTCGTTGCTAACTACGCAATCAAAATCGCCGAGAATGATAAATTCATTACGGACATTTTCATTTACCATGTCTTGAGGTTCATGCACCAAGAATATTTTTTCGTTACCCTCATTGGGAGCATACGCGTTAACAACGTTAAAATTTGTGTTTTCCTATTGTACAGACAGTTTCAGAAATCTATCTTGCCGCTTTTCGTGTTCTACATCTCCAGTGAAGTTTGCACACATAATTGTCAAGTGATCAAGTGACCGTGTATCATCGTCTATAGTTCAGTGACATTGTCAAAGCCGTCATCTTTTGCCAAGAAAAGTGAAGGGGGGTGGGGGGTATACATGGATTTATCTGAGTGAGAACGTGATGGAAACAGAATCAGCTGATGCATTTCCAATTGAAATTGTTCTGTGCAAATTATTTCTTGAAGTAAGATGAGTACTATGACTAACTTGGCAGAAGTACATAGACTTTAGTATCCTTGTGCGCACCTTTACATTCAAAATCAATCATGTAAGATACCAGGCATGTGGTGAGGTGTATGGTGAAGAATCCAACACCTGTCTCAAAATCTGTAACACTGACAGGTCATTTTTCATCTTCACACGCACACTTGTCTTGTTCTTTGGTGACTTAAAACCATATTCAACGTAACTTCTGAAGAAGCGCAGAGGCTTTATAATGGAAATCAGACAGTGCATCAAGTGGAAGTGATGAGCAAAGCAGCAGCTTTGTGGTTCTGAATCCCAAAGTCTGGGTGGGCTGACCCGGACAAGAGGCAGACAGAGAGGGATTAAAGAGGACATGTTTCTCTGTCAACAGGTACTCTCATGCCTGTCACACATGTGTGGTCCCACCTAGCTCTCCCTCTCCCTCTCTCTTACCTCCCACGAGAAGCAAGGCCAGGAGACAGAAGGTGGTTGCTTTCTCCATGTCACTGTGCTCTGATGCTGCTTGGCTCACAGGTGTTTCCAGGTTCTGGGACAGGCTGCTGATCGATGTGACGAGGGGAGTCCGCGGGACACCTGATTTATACATCCTCTGCTGGTAGCAACCGCCAGGGGTGTTGATAGCAACCGCTGTTTACAGCCAGTGCAGGGAAGAAATGCGTCGTCACTTGGTGTCCGGGACGGAGGGGGCTGCGAGTGAAACAGGAGAAGGGGGATGGGGGAAGGGAGGGGGGGAGGGATATCACGCAACGAGTGGCAATAATTCTTGTCATGCATAGACAGTTAAAGCACGAAGTTTCGAATTCACTCGTGTCTGATAAGTCGTGGGGCCATCTGTCATGTGAAATGCTTCTCCCGCTTAATTCTACTGTCGTGGATTTGTCGTTGTTGTTGGTGGTGATGGTAGGGGATAGTGTGTGTGTGGGGGAAGATTACGAACTGACCATTGCCGTCTCATTGCCCACCTGTTCAGGAAGATGAAACTGGCACCATTTTCCACCTGCTCCTGTGGTCTCAAAGACCAAACACCAGAACGCATTCTTTAGGCCTGTCCCCTCCTGAAGGGGCTCAGAGACACTGTGTGACCGACACCAAACCTGCTGCACACCAAGCTCCATGGCTCCAGACAGGACTTGGAGAGGACGACACCAACCCTACTGCACACCAAGCTCCATGGCTCCAGACAGGACTTGGAGAGGACGACACCAACCCTGCTGCACACCAAGCTCCATGGCTCCAGACAGGACGTGGAGAGGACAGTGTCCTTCATCAGACATGCCTGACTGACACCGTGAAAAGGTGAACAAGAAGAAGAAGACATGTGATCTTAAGAGAAAAGTTGATGATGGTACGATTCAAGTTTTTCAGTGCACAGCCCTTCACACGGGGCAAGGGTCTATTGTTGAACAAATCATTCTTTTTTTCATGGGGTTCGAACCCACGTCTTCCCAAGCGCCAGCCTGCGTCGTTTACCACTTTGCCACAACAGCGGATAAGCATTCTTGTTTTCTTCTTCTTCTTCTTCTTCTATTTCTATTTTTATTTAGATTTTGTTGTTGTTGTTTTTGTTTTTCTTTGTGTGTTTGTCTTTGTTCTACGATTAGAACATAGATTGTATTTACCTCTGCTGGATCACACAAGTGTTATTTGATCGCATGTGCGAAGGCAAAGGTCTTTAAGCTGTCGATTATAATCTTTGCAATCTCCTCCACCTACTGGCCAGAGAGACAGAGAAGAACAGTGACGTACGGGTCAAATTACGACACGGGCGTGCCTGCCTGCGTGTCGGTTGGTTGCGCAACAGCTTGCAGAAAAACCCACTTCTGGTGGGGAGGACGGGGGTCGGGGAGGGGGGGAAGCGGGGGGGGGGGGGGGGGGGCGCCTTGCCTTTTGTTCAAACTATTCTTCGTAAAGTGTGTTAATATTAGGTATTGGATGGACGGGTTCTTTGGTTGTCCTACATGTTCAAACTCTCTCTCTCTCTCTCTCTCTCTCTCTCTCTCTCTCTCTCGAAAGAAATGTTCGACGATTGATCATATATTTACACTTAATGTAATGACAGAACATTCTTTTGAAGTTCTAGACTTTTTGTAGCTTTCATAGACTTCCACAAAGCTTTTGATATTGTCAGTCACTCAGTTCTCTGATTTGTTCTGCTCTGTTCTGTTGTGCGTGGTCGTATGCTCAGCGTTTTGTAATTAATGTACGCATCACTGAAAGCATGTTTTAGATGTGGTAGATCCTCACTGATTTCTTCAGCTGTCTACAAGGTTTGAGATAAGGATGCATGACGTCTCCTTTCCTTTTATCTTTGTTTGTTAACGGGCAAGCAAATGACATAATTTCAGGGGGGGGTGGGGGGGGAAGCTTTCAAATGTCTCAGTTCAAAATGGATCATTTCATTTTGCTATAATTTGCGGATGACCTCACTAATAGCATCTGCTATTGAAGGCTCACAAAGCCACTTGAATTTACTGTACACATCGTCACAACTTTTACGTCTCAATAATTGTCTTCTGGAAAGGAGGCTATATTGCAAACAGAGAAACCTGGTGGTTTGGTGGCAATCATTTAGAAGTCGTGATGTATTTGGGCTTAACATTTTCAACACGGGTAAGTTTTATTGAAGCTATTGACAGCCTAGCTCTGGAAGCTTAAGAAAAAAGAACTAAACATAAAAATAAATAAAAATAAACTATTCGGAGACTGGGTTCTGATTCGAACATTTTCTTCAAGCTTTGCCACTAAGCCACCGCTCCACCACAGTATGGGATGTATGTGTGTGAGAGCTGGGTGCCGGTGGGGACCAACAGAGGACGAACCACTCCCGGAAGAGCGTGACAAGCCCCCCACCCCCACCCCACCCCCCCTCTAGAGGTACTACCCCTCCCGTGCACCCCCTAACCCCCTTACTGTAATAGTAACTGCATCTATGATTGTGATTACATACAGACATGCAACGACTTTTGTGTTATTCATTACGGGGGCAAAATGAAGGTTAAAAGAAATAACTAGACAACTTATTTGATGAAAACTTGCCAGCACATGACATGACCAGCCAGTGGTGACAATTGTCCAATACGTACGTAGCCTGAATTTATCCTGGCAGCCAAACAAAGGAGTATCTGTGTTCTAACTTCAGACAATGGCGCTCTTGGCCGCTGGACAGTTTGCGCAACAAACCGGTGTAACAGGCCAAAACCTATCCCTGGCTGGTTCTTACCCCGGGTAAGAACCAGTCTAGGCCATTTCTTACCCCTCCTGGCTGGAATATACCCCCTGTGTACACTTCGCTCACCCAACCAGCCTGTATCACATTTACATTGATGATGACGGTGATAATAATAATAATAATAATAATAATAATAATCATAATCATAATCATAATCATAATAATCATAATAATCATAATAATCATAATAATAATAATGGGAACTTGAACAACTCCTTCCAACGCTCAAGCCATTTTGCAATTAATGCAAAAAAGTGTTGTGATGAAGTTCGTCAAAAAAGTTATGCGATGATGTTCGTCTTTTGGATTCGAATATGACCATGGCTTCAAGAGTCAGATGGAAGATCGGTGGCTGTGGGTCCAGAGGTGACTGGTGAGGCCAATCTGGGCCCTGAAGTCTCTCCAACATGTGGGACACAAGTGAGTGGGTGCTGTTGTGGCAGTGGATGCTGCTCGGGCCTTGCGTACAGCACGCTTTCTGTGCGCTTCGGTGATGCGCCTGGCTTCAGCTGCACGGGCTTCTGTGGTGATCTTGCTGCGCCAAGCTGGACGGTCCAGAGCAAGTGTCTCCCACGTGTTGATGTCGTCTCCGCTCCCAGACGTTCTCACGGAGTCTCCCAAAGGCAGCGCTGACTTAGGCAATCTTGTTTCTGACGCTAGCGTCTATGATCACACACAGAGACAAACACACACACACCACCACCCCCACCCACCCACAGACATACTCGTATGTCCTTCACGTGCCATGCCACGCCCGCTCACATCATGCTCACTTTCAGACATCAGAGAGGTTAACAGTGACCTAGTTGGCATCCAGTGCAGGGGAGCATGTCTATCTTTCCCCAGGTCTAAGTTCTCTCAGGTCTATATCCCCCTAGGTCTAAGTTCCCCCAGGTCTATGTTCCCCCACAGCTGACCATGGTTGACCACAGTTCAAGAGTGCTCAGACTGCATTATGTTGTCGCATTTGTACATTATGTCTTTGAAGATGTTTGACCGCTGCATGACCACTACTGACCACTATCAGAGTTCAGTTTGCATCACATTGTATGCAATATTGCAAAGTTTTAGCAGATTTCACTATACTGTTGGCCATTACTGACCATTACTTGCCACTGCTGACCACTGCTGACCGCTACGTCAAATTCTTCAGATAGCGTTGTTTTGTCACATTGTGCATTATCAAGACGTCCTGTTTTTTTGTTTTTGATTTTATTAACTGCAAACTGACCACTGCTGGCCGCTGACCACCACTGACCGTTGACCATTGCTGACCACTGCTGATCACTGACAACCACTACCTAGTGACCACCACTCACCACTACTGACCACTACAGTCCACTGACTACTACCACTACTGACAGCTGACCACCACTGACTACTAGCACTACTGATCACTTACAACCGCTAACCACTGACCGACCAGAACCAACCACTGACCTCTATATACTGACCACTTATGACTACTGACCTCTGACCAATACTGACCACTGACCACTTCTGACAACTGACCACCGCTACCCAGCACTGACCACTGCTGACCACCACTGACCACTGACTTCTGCGAACCACTGACATCACTTTCCACTAATAACCACCGTTGCCCATTACTGGCCACTGCTAACCGATGAATACCACTGACTACTGCTGACCACCGCTGACCACAATCACAGAGCACCATTGACCACCACTTACCACCGCCGAGAACCACTGACCACTATATACGCACCACTACTGACCACCATTGACCACCATTAACCGCTGGTCTCACTTAAGGCAGCGATGTTGATGTTGTACCTGGCTAATTCACTCGCAATGAGTGCTGTGCGTCTCTGTGGTATGGCTGAGTCGCCTCTGTCCAGAAGCGTACGCTACCATGCCTGTGCATAAATGCGAGCTTGGCGGTGAAAGGGTTAAATGGGAGGCTGTTCCAGAGAGGAAGTAGGAAGACCGCAGGCCGCTGGAAAAGTAGCCTACGTCTGCACCCAACCGGGGCCGTCCACAGTGCAGACCAGATTTCAAAAGAAAAAACGCTGAGATTCACACTTTCATTTTTGGAAATCGTTCGGTCTTCTTCTTTTCAGTGTAAGAAATAACATGCGCACCTTTTGCCTGACGGGTGAATGTTTGACTGGGTGTTGATTTGTTGATATGTTTTATTGTGTATGTGTTTCGGTCCGTTGCTTGTTATCTCCCCCCCCCCTCCCCCCTCGTTGTTTGCAGAAGCTGAATTATGCCCCTTATTAGCACTTGCAATGCCAATAAAGAAAATGATAGCGTGCTTACTGTATCTTTGTGTTGTTTTTTGTTTTACAAATTAAAAATGATGATAACATCAACTGACAATTAAAAAAAGAAGAAGCTTAAACTGTGTTTGTGGCACCGTAATTGGTTTGCATTTTGTTAATAATGTGCCGCCGGCTTCAGTAAAGTGGCAAAAAACAGCTGATATCGACAATAATTCCTTCTTAATGGTTTTTTTTAGACCATCTGCAGATAGATTTGGCCTCAACATAATAATTTGTCAGCCCTGTTCACTGCTGAGGACCAGATCTTCATTGGAGTGACTCTGATGTCATAACTAGGTCATGGGTTATTGGTCACAGGGTCAGTTAAATTGGAAATGAAAGGCCTATTTTTAGATCAGTGGATTATGTACACATATAATCCTACACACACACACACACACACACACACACACACATATATATATATATATATATATATATATATATATATATATATATATATATATACATATATATATATGTGTGTGTGTGTGTGTGTGTGTTTACATACTTACATACATACATACATACATACGGCGTGCCAGTTGTGTCTATCGCTACTGATGAACTTGAGGATCTTTACATTCAGAAATGAACTGAGCTTCATTACCCCCTCTTCAGTTTACTGAGGCAAGCTGAACCAAAGCCATGCATTTTCCGTCAGTACTTACTTAGTCACCACTGAGAGAGACCTATAATTCCACTGTCTGCCTGTTTCGCATTGCAACACTAACAATTTTTATGCCTGTCTAACTATAATCTGGTCATGGGTACATTAAGAAGCCATGAACTGACCAATATCTGGTGAATTATCACAAGGTCTTATGTACGCAGATTTACGACCTGTTTAAACGCAATTTAAAGCCATTTTATTAGAAGCTTGCATGGAAACTTTCGTGGTACGATTTTATTGCACATATTTGTTTGTTGTTGTTGTTTATGTGTCAGTTCTTTCCATGAAAGCCGTCATTTAACAAACCCGGCATAAATTTCTGTTGCATACGTTAACATCGGCTCGATTCGAGTATGAAACAATTTCCAGAACAGAGTCATGTCATCAGATTTCAACTTGTTCATTGGCCCCAGCAAACTATCGATAACCCCTTTTCTGTACATTTTTGACCACGTTTATTTAAACTGAACTGTGTTGGAAAATACATTCCCAGCCCCCCACCCCCACACCCCCTCGCCCTCCCCTTCCTCTCTCTCTCTCTCTCTCTCTCTCTCTTATATGCGTAAATATTTATTATATGATTTACATGACCTTTGTTTTCTTTGTTCGTATTGATATGACGAGTTTTTATGTTGAGGCATAAATAGTTATTAGTTCAGGATTTATATGTACTTTCATGTTTATATTGATATGATGTGTGTCGATCACTGTTACATGCGTAGCCGGCCGGATATTTATTATATGATTTGTAAATTATGAACTTTGTTTTCTGTCAGTGTACTGTCCAAACTTCGCTTGGAGACGATCGAACGACTGAAAAAAAACAACTAAAGCACATTACAACCCTAGCTGTCACATATGTACTTCAAGCTAATGACAAAGTGCCAAAGTGTCGCAAATCTCTTGTTTGTTTCAATTGTTTGGTTTTTTTTTCCTTTCTGTTCCATTTTATCTGTTTTGGCACCATTTTGTTCCGATTAGTACCTAGTATGTCACTAGAGCTTTTCGGCTAATGACACTAAAATTTCCAGTGTTCAGTGCTCTCTCTCTTCTTCTTTTTTTCTTCTGGATGGGTAACCAACATCGACTTGTCGATGAATCTACTACTCTCTCTTCATCTTCATCTGTCGAGCGTCCACAATCATCAGATTGATTATTCTGACACTTTTAGGCGGTTGACGCAAAAAACAAACAAACAAACAAAAATCTTTACTGCAGGAGGCTGCTAGCTCTTGACTTGAATAGGTCCAGAGTCTCTGATGTCACAGCAGCCTCTGTCAAGTTATTGTTCCTCTCCTGGTTGGTACGTGGCAGGAATGAGTTTTGTCGATAGTCTCTTACACATCGGAGGCGGTCTCTCTCTCTCTATAATATATATATATATATATATATATATATATATATATACCTCTGTGTGTGTGTGTGTGTGTGTGTGTGTGTGTGTGTAAAGAGAGGGAGAGAGACAGAGAGAACAAAGTGTTGCATCCGATCCGGTGTTTGTTTTTTTTCTTTTTCAGCCTGAGCACGTTTCCGGCGGATATAAGGCACTGCGCATGACTGTCAAATACCAACATGTCTACCCCGACTGCGAGTCAGCGTGAAAACAAATCTTTCAAATAGAAAAGCAATGGTTCCTGTTTTCTGCTATTGTTACGATGAGTAAGACATAAGGTGGGTAGTCAAAACAGTGTTATTTTGAGGTCAAAGACATCGGTATGCAACTGTTTTAATGTAAATGCCAAGTTTTCCGTCTGTTGTCATGGAAGCTTAAAGACATTGCCATCATTGGTCTGAGGAAGTCATCAACGTGAACCTTAAAAGTGATGTTCTTTTACCCGTTTTCAAGTTTCGAGCATACTTTGACACACAGTATGAATATTAAACAGAAAACCGTGTAGGTAAAATCATAAACGTATTGTTGTTATTCATAAGTTCACAGTTGCAGAAGTAGCTAGTTCTATGAGTAATTTATATAAAAAAAAAAAAAAAAGGAATTTGAGTGATGACACCACTCTGGCAGAATCTTTTCCACTAACTCCCATCAGCAGTCGACATTGTCTGCAAAGACAGTCAGTAGCAATGAAAGAGCCACTCTTTCTGTTTTATGTTTTTGTTGTTCTTCTCGTGGTGGTTGTTGCCTTTGTCACTCCATGTGTGTGTGTCACTGTGTGTGTGTGTGTGTGTGCGTGCATGTTGATAGAGAGATAGTGAGGGAGAGAGAGTGTGTGTGTGAGAATAAGAGAGAGATTTGTCACTTTGTATGCATGTGTGCGTGCATGTGTACACATGCAAATGTGTGTGTGTGTGTGTATATATATATATATATGTGTGTATGTATGTGTATATATATATATATATATATATATATATATATATGTCAGCTACTTGTTTATGGCATGTTTCAGCAGTTTTGTGAGTTGTCAAGAATCTTGCAAATGGCAGTTGCATATGAGAGACCACAGTCACAGAGGTGAGTTTAAAAAAATATATGTAATATAGTACAAAATGTAGTTCTTTTGGTATATTTTGCTGTCTAAAACAGTAATACATATTACAATGTGTATTTTTCTGTTTATTTGTTTGTTTCTTTTCCCCTGTTCTTCAATCTCCCTTGCCTGCTCAGTTGATCATTCTAAACTGAAATTGTTCTGATTAAGATGCTATGATTGCATATTTATATTGCACATTTTAATTGTGTACTTTTCATGTATTGACCCATTCATCCCTGTTAGGTTTACAGCCTTTGCAGGCTTTCATGCAGAAAATATACTGTTTGTTTTGTATTGGACTGTAGTACTCTTTTTTGTCACATAGATTTCTCTGTGTGAAATTTGGGCTGTTCTCCTCAGGGAGAGTGCGTTACTACAATGAGAGCGTAACCCTTTTGAAAAAAAAAAATTTGTTTGTTTTCATATCGAAGTGGATTTTTCTGCATAATTTTGCCAGGGACAACCCTTTTGTTGCCATGGGTTCTTTTACATGCACTTTGCGCATGCTGCACATAGGACCTCGGTTTATCATCTCATCCAAATGACTAGCGTCCAGACCACTACTTCTGATTTCAGCATCCCCACAGTGGGTTGTATTATTTCTGATTTCAGCATATCCATGGTGGGTTGTATTATTTCTGATTTCAGCATACCCATGGTGGGTTGTATTATTTCTGATTTCAGCATACCCATGGTGGGTTGTATTATTTCTGATTTCAGCATACCCATGGTGGGTTGTATTATTTCTGATTTCAGCATACCCATGGTGGGTTGTATTATTTCTGATTTCAGCATACCCATGGTGGGTTGTATTATTTCTGATTTCAGCATACCCATGGTGGGTTGTATTATTTCTGATTTCAGCATACCCATGGTGGACTGCGGCATGCAGAGGCCTGTGAGTGCCTTGGCCCGGGGTGTACAAATCACAGAACTGTGTGATGGGTCGTGCATGAACCCTGACCCCATACTGCTGCAAGACTCCCCCATCTTGAGGGATCAGTGTCTCTCACCCACCCAGCTGGTAAATGTGTGTGTGTGTGTGTTGGGGGGGGGAGGGGTGTAGGTGGATGTGAGTGTGATATGTGTGTGTGCATAATTTTTTGTTTGTCTCTTGTTTTTGTGAGTCTCTGTGTGATTGTGTGCATGTTGTGTGATCGTGTCTGTGTCTGTCTCTCCATGTTTTTCATTTGTGCGTTTATGTGCAAGTGTGTGTGTATGTGCGCATGTATATATTTGTCTCATGGTCTTGTGTCTCTCTCTGTGTGATTGTGTGCATGTTGTGTGTCTCTGTGTGTGTGTATGCAAGTCTTAAATATGTGTGTTTGGTTTGTGTGTGTGTGTGTGTGTGCGCATGTGTGTGATCGTGTGTGAATGCGCACCCATGAGCGAGCATGTATGCGTGAGTGAGTGTGTTCATGTGTGTGCGTCTCCTATGGTCCTAACAGCATTGATGTCATTGCAGCAACTGCTGTCTGGCAGCGAGCGACTGGAGAACGTGAGCAGCTTGGAGCTGAAGGTGGACACCTCACAGAGCTCCCTCAACAACTTTGGCCTCCTCCTGCCCAACCTCACCATCCTCAAGCTGTCGGGCAGCTATGTTCCAAAGATCAGGTCAGACCTGTGTGTTTTGCTGCCCCATCATCTGCACTGTTCCAGTGCCATTACTCCCACACCACTCATTCTGAGTACCCCACTGCCGGTGGCCATGGTCTGGTTCATGAATGGATTTAGCACTGCTTTATCATCTGAAGTTCAGTTGCTCAAGGATGCGTCAATGTGTTTGGAGAAATCCATGTGTGCTACACCACATCTGCTAGGCAGATGCCTGACCAGCATCATAACCCATTGCACTTAGGCTTTGAGGGAAAATAAAATAAAATGAAATAAAACAAGGTGAATGAATAAGCAAATGAATATCTGAAGGAGATCAAGAAAATGAAGCTGTGCCTGAGGGAAGTGTGTGTTGTGTCCAGAAATTAAGGTGCTGCACTGTTTAGTTATGCCTGGCAATCAGAACACAGTGATTTTTTAATTTTTTATTTACCTTTGTTTTGAGAACAGTTTACATGTGAACTGCTTTATGATCGTGTCATGCTATGTGAGCAGGGAGCCACAGCATCCCTGTGTCATGCTATGTGAGCCACAGCATCCCTGTGTCATGCTATGTGAGCCACAGCATCCGTGTCATGCTGTGTGAGCCACAGCATCCCTGTGTCATGCTATGTGAGCCACAGCATCCCTGTGTCATGCTGTGTGAGCAGGGAGCCACAGCATCCCTGTCACAGTGTTCAGTCTTCTGAGAGCAGTGCTGATCAGTCGGTGTGTGTGTGTGTGTGTGTGTGTGTGCATGTGTGCAGGGACCATCCCAGACCCATCACTGTGTTGTGTGTTATTCAGACACCATCACAGACTTAATCCCTGTGCTGTATTGTGATGTGTGTACACACACCATCACCGACCTATATCACTGTGCTGTACTCTGATGTGTGTACACACACCATCACCGACCTATATCACTGTGCTGTACTGTGATGTGTGTACACACACCATCACCGACCTATATCACTGTGCTTTACTGTGATGTGTGTACACACACCATCACCGACCTATATCACTGTGCTGTACTGTGATGTGTGTACACACACCATCACCAACCTATATCACTGTGCTGTACTGTGATGTGTGTACACATACCATCACCGACCTATATCACTGTGATGTACTGTGATGTGTGTACACACACCATCACCGACCTGTATCACTGTGCTGTACTGTGATGTGTGTACACACACCATCACTGACCTGTATCACTGTGCTGTACTGTGATGTGTGTACACACACCATCACCAACCTGTATCACTGTGCTGTACTGTGATGTGTGTACACACACCATCACCGACCTATATCACTGTGCTGTACTGTGATGTGTGTACACACACCATCACCGACCTATATCACTGTGCTGTACTGTGATGTGTGTACACACACCATCACCGACCTATATCACTGTGCTGTACTGTGATGTGTGTACACACACTATCACCGACCTATATCACTGCTGTACTGTGATGTGTGTACACACACCATCACCGACCTATATCACTGTGCTGTACTGTGATGTGTGTACACACACCATCACCAACCTGTATCACTGTGCTGTACTGTGATGTGTGTACACACACCATCACCGACCTGTATCACTGTGCTGTACTGTGATGTGTGTATTCACACCATCACTGACCTATATCACTGTGCTGTACTGTGATGTGTGTACACACACCATCACCGACCTATATCACTGTGCTGCACTGTGATGTGTGTACACACACCATCACCGACCTATATCACTGTGCTGTACTGTGATGTGTGTACACACACCATCACTGATCTATATCACTGTGCTGCACTGTGATGTGTGTACACACACCATCACCGACCTCTATCACTGTGCTGTACTGTGATGTGTGTACACACACCATCACCAACCTCAATCACTGTGCTGCACTGTGATGTGTGTACACACACCATCACCGACCTCTGTCACTGTGCTGTACTGTGATGTGTGTACACACACCATCACCGATCTATATCACTGTGCTGCACTGTGATGTGTGTACACACACCATCACCGACCTATATCACTGTGCTGTACTGTGATGTGTGTACACACACCATCACCAACCTCAATCACTGTGCTGTACTGTGATGTGTGTACACACACCATCACTGACCTCTATCACTGTGCTGTACTGTGATGTGTGTACACACACCATCACCGACCTCTATCACTGTGCTGCACTGTGATGTGTGTGCACAGACCCTCACCCTCAGTGTGCTGTGTGTCCCTCAGGGACCTGGGGTCCTCCCTGCAGAGTGTGGAGGTGCTGTGGATGCGGGGCTGCTCCCTTCAGGAGCTGGACGGGGTGTGCTCCATGGGCAGGCTGAGGGAGCTGTACCTGGCCTACAACGACATCCATGACCTGGCCCCGCTCAGTCTGCTGGACCTCCTGCACAGCCTGGACCTGGAGGGGTGAGGTGGTGTGCTGGTGGGGATGGTGGTGTAGGGGAGGTGGGGGGGGGAATGGTGGTTGGGGTGGTTGGGGGGGGAGGGAATGGTGGTCAGGGTAGTGTGGAAGGGGGGGAATTATGGTTGTGGTGGTGTGTGTGGGGGAATGGTGATTGGGGTGGTGGTGGGGTGGGGGGAATGGTGGTTGGGGTGGTGTGGGGGTGGGGGGAATGGTGGTCGGGGTGGTGGTGGGGTGGGGGGAATGGTGGTCGGGGTGGGGGGAATGGTGGTCAGGGGGGGGGGGGAATGGTGGTCGGGGTGGTGGTGGGGTGGGGGGAATGGTGGTCGGGTGGTGGTGGGGTGGGGGGAATGGTGGTCGGGGTGGTGGGGGGGGGGGGGGAATGGTGGTCAGGGTGGTGGTGGGGTGGGGGGAATGGTGGTCAGGGTGGGGGGGAGGGGTGGGGGGAATGGTGGTCGAGGTGGGGGTGATGGTGTGGTGGGGGTGGTGGTGATAGTGGTGTCGCAGGTGTGGTTTGTCCTTTGCCAGGTATTGCTGGATTAACTGTCTTCAAGTGAGACCTGTTCACTGATACTTACACCATCATTTTCATGTGTGCACAACAGCACATGAAATCATGATCGTTCTTGAGCACATCGAAATAGAACACATATTTTATTCTGGCAAAAGAAGGTTTATATGCTAAAAACATTGTGTTTTAAGTGTGACGACACAGATACTGAACAATGGAACATATTTTAGCAGATATGTACAAGTTGCTTTCATATAGATAACGATAAACAAAGTTGATATGGATGTTATCAGAAATCAAGATACGACTTTGTGGTCTGAAGTGAAATTGTAGGTGTTTATTTTGTGGTCTGAAGTGAAATTGTAGGTGTATATGAATTATGATGCTTTAATTCTAGGTTGTGTGTGATGTATAATAGTAAATGGATTCTGTATTATTTGTATGAATACATTAATATTCTGTGATTACATTCGGAGATATGTAATGGTGCTCTGTGTGTGTGTGTGTGTATGTGTGTGTGTGCGTGCGTGTGTGTGCGCATGCATGTGTGTGTATGTGTGTGTGTGTGTGTCAGGAACAATGTGGATGACATAGATCAGCTGGAGTGCCTGGCACTGTGCTGTAAACTGCAGCATCTGACGCTGGAGGGAAACCCTGTGTGTGTGGCCCCACGTCCTGACAGCATGCAGGTGTGTCTGTGTGGGGGGAAGGGTGTGTGGGGTGGTCATCTTGTATGGCCTGATGGAATATTTGTTCACATGTAGATGTAGGTGTGTGTGTGTGTGTGTATATATATATATATATATATAGAGAGAGAGAGAGAGAGAGAGAGAGATGTATATGTTTCTCTCTGTGTCTCTCTGTCTTTCTGTCACTCTCTCTGTCTGTCTGTCTGTCTGTCTCTCTCTCTCTCTCTCTCTCTCTCTCTCTATATATATATATATATATATATATATATTACCTTGCTTGCTTGTTTGTTTGTTGATTGATTTATTGATTGATTAGCTTTGAGGAAACTTATTTTGTCATGCATGTGCACATATGCAGGCACTCAAACACACACAGACATATACTCATACACACATATACACACACTTGAACACACATGCACTCACATACACAAACACACTTGAACACACACACACACACACTCGAACACACACACACACACACACTTGAACACACACACACACACACACACACACACACACACACACACACACACACACACACACACACACACATACACACACACACACACACAAACTGTCCTTTTTGTGGCATTTATGCCGTACACAGAGTCCTTTATTGATCACAGTGAGCCCTTACAGTGAGATTTCAAGAGCTCGCTTTGCTGGAGTTTAATTTTGCAAGACCCATGCACTTTAAGCTGACTTCAGATGTAAATCTTTTCATCAGTCAATAGATGGTATTCATAACAGAATCATTTTTTCTTCATTCCAGACAAATATTGGCACAAAACAGTGACAGCATGTTGAGAACTAGACTGCAGTTGTGATGATACAAATGTATACGATTGCTGCTTGTTTCAAACAGTTTTATAATCTTCTCAGAAAAAAAGTGGAAAAGAAGAAAGTGATCAAAATTTGTTGTATGTAATTCTTGTAATAAAAAACTATTCGCTGACTTAAGTTTCTGTTATTTTTCAGATGACTGTTTACTTGTGTTGTCTAATAAACTTTTTTTTAGGCTTGTTTGGGTTTCTGTAGGTTTGTTTGATTGTTATAATGTCACTGCAGCTAATCTTTTCTTGTGCAGAAGATTGTGTACATGAGTTCTGTTTGATTGTTATAATGTCAGTGCAGCTGATCTTTTCATGTGCAGAAGATTGTGTACATGAGTTCTGTTTGATTGTTATAATATCACTACAGCTGATCTTTTCATGTGCAGAAGATTGTGTACATGAGTTCTGTTTGATTGTTATAATGTCACTGCAGCTAATCTTTTCTTGTGCAGAAGATTGTGTACATGAGTTCTGTTTGATTGTTATAATGTCACTGCAGCTAATCTTTTCTTGTGCAAAAGATTGTGTACATGAGTTCTGTTAGCACACACATGAAGCTTGCTGTTTTCTTATTTTTCACGTCATGGGCTAATGTACAGAATAACGTTTCATGCACTGTCTTGAGTTTTCATAGAGACAGACACAAGAGATGTTGTTGTTGTGTTGTGTTGTTGATGTTTTTTTGTTCTCTTTTCATTTTTGTACTTACTTACTCAGGCCCTTCGCTCCCTGTGGAGCATAGGCCATCAACGACGTTTCTCCACCGAACTCAACTCTGTCCTTTCTGCATCCCTCCAGCTGGATCCCAGCCTCTGTAGCTCTGCTTTCCATTTTTGTAGCTTTGAAATATTATCTGAACTTTGATCTGCGGGGGAGACCTGATTAGGAAGCATGCTTGACGGGCGCAATAGCCGAGTGGTTAAAGCGTTGGACTGTCAATCTGAGGGTCCCGGGTTCGAATCACAGTGACGGCGCCTGGTGGGTAAAGGGTGGAGATTTTTACGATCTCCCAGGTCAACATATGTGCAGACCTGCTAGTGCCTGAACCCCCTTCGTGTGTATATGCAAGCAGAAGATCAAATACGCACGTTAAAGATCCTGTAATCCATGTCAGCGTTTGGTGGGTTATGGAAACAAGTACATACCCAGCATGCACACCCCCGAAAACGGAGTATGGCTGCCTTCATGGCGGGGTAAAAACGGTCATACACGTAAAAGCCCACTCGTGTGCATACGAGTGAACGCAGAAGAAGAAGAAGAAGGAAGCATGCAATTTGTGGTGCTGGGCAGGACAACTACGACTACCGGCAGGCAGTGAAGAGAATGTTGACAGGCCTGGCGACGCTGGACGACAAACCCCTGACCGGTGTGGACTCTGGAGCGTCGTCCCCACACAACATCTTTGATGCTGACTGGGCTTTTCTGGAGGAGCTTCAGGGCGATGCCTTGCTGATTGAGTCCTTGGAGAACGAGAGTGAGACAGGTGAGGGTTGAAATGCACACACACGCAAGCACATGCGCGTGTGCACACGCACACATACACACACAAGCACACACGAACAAACAGAGAGAAACACAGATGTTTTTACTTTATCTTAAAATGTAATATTATCTTACCTGAAATGTGTTTCTTTTTACATAATAACTCATGTGTGCGTGGTGATCAGGGAAGGGTGGTCAGCTACTTGTTTTTCTCTTTGATATTTGCTGGTGGGCATTTGGAGTGAGCCGAAAGAAAATTTTTCTGTTTTGGTTGAAGCTGACAGTAAAGTATTTTAAACTGAATTGAATGGACAGGTGTGTTGAGGTGATCTGTTGTTATGTGGGAATGTGCTGTGGTGAGTTGTTGAGACAGGTGTGTTGAGGTGATCTGTTGTTATGTGGGAATGTGCTGTGGTGAGTTTTAGACAAGTGTGTTGAGGTGATCTGTTATGTGGGAATGTGCTGTGGTGAGTTGTTGAGACAGGTGTGTTGAGGTGATCTGTTGTTATGTGGGAATGTGCTGTGGTGAGTTGTTGAGACAGGTGTGTTGAGGTGATCTGTTGTTATGTGGGAATGTGCTGTAGTGAGTTGTTGAGACAAGTGTGTTGAGGTGATCTGTTGTTATGTGGGAATGTGCTGTGGTGAGTTGTTGAGACAGGTGTGTTGAGGTGATCTGTTATGTGGGAATGTGCTGTGGTGAGTTGTTGAGACAGGTGTGTTGAGGTGATCTGTTATGTGGGAATGTGCTGTGGTGAGTTGTTGAGACAGGTGTGTTGAGGTGATCTGTTGTTATGTGGGAATGTGCTGTAGTGAGTTGTTGAGACAGGTGTGTTGAGGTGATCTGTTGTTATGTGGGAATGTGCTGTAGTGAGTTGTTGAGACAGGTGTGTTGAGGTGATCTGTTATGTGGGAATGTGCTGTGGTGAGTTGTTGAGACAGGTGTGTTGAGGTGATCTGTTGTTATGTGGGAATGTGCTGTAGTGAGTTGTTGAGACGGGTGTGTTGAGGTGATCTGTTGTTATGTGGGAATGTGCTGTAGTGAGTTGTTGAGACAGGTGTGTTGAGGTGATCTGTTGTTATGTTGGAATGTGCTGTAGTGAGTTGTTGAGACAGGTGTGTTGAGGTGATCTGTTATGTTGGAATGTGCTGTAGTGAGTTGTTGAGACAGGTGTGTTGAGGTGATCTGTTATGTTGGAATGTGCTGTAGTGAGTTGTTGAGACAGGTGTGTTGAGGTGATCTGTTGTTATGTGGGAATATACTGTAGTGAGTTTTAGACAAGTGTGTTGAGGTGATCTGTTGTTATGTGGGAATGTGCTGTGGTGAGTTTTAGACAAGTGTGTTGAGGTGATCTGTTGTTATGTGGGAATTTGCTGTGGTGAGTTTTAGACAAGTGTGTTGAGGTGATCTGTTGTTATGTGGGAATGTGCTGTGGTGAGTTTTAGACAAGTGTGTTGAGGTGATCTGTTGTTATGTGGGAATGTACTGTGGTGAGTTCTTGAGACAGGTGGGTAGAGGGGATCTATATATAGTTATATAGATGTTTGTCATTTTGCAGTTTCCTCATAACATGAGTGTGTCTGTGTGAGAGGTTAGATAGTCAACTCACAGTTTGCATGTATTTGTAATTGCTATTTCTTTTTGCTGCCAAATACATTATGTTGTACTTTGCTGAAAGTTGACAGCCCATTCAGATGGAGCTGTGGCCTCATGTTTGAACAAACATTCTGATCCTGAATTTGTGACTGTGTGGGTGCAGTCTCCGCAGCAGGCAGACCCACAACGGCCGCCCTGACGCCAGCCACAGCGTACCGACCAGGCTCTGCCCTCAAGCCGGCGTCGGCGGCACGACCTTTGACCTCTGCCACCCGGCGCCCTGCGTCCATCAGTGGGGGTCGGCCCAGCTCGGCCTGGACAGACAGCGCCAAGCCCCGCCCCGCCAGCAGTGGTGGGTGGTCATGGGGCCTGTGGGGCTGGGGTGGATGGGGGGTGGGTTGTTTCGGATACACTGTTTGATCGCTGAAGTGACGTGACTCATAAATGTTTCAGCCCCTGAAGTGACGTGACTCACTGATGTTTCAGTCCCTGAAGTGATGTGACTCACTGATGTTTCTGACCCTGAAGTGACGTGACTCACTGCTGTTTCAGTCCCTGAAGTGACATGACTCACTGCTGTTTCAGTCCCTGAAGTGACATAACTCACTGCTGTTTCAGTTCCTGAAGTGACATAACTCACTGCTGTTTCAGTCCCTGAAGTGACATGACTCACTGCTGTTTCAGTCCCTGAAGTGACATGACTCACTGATGTTTCAGTCCCTGAAGTGACATGACACACTGCTGTTTCAGTCCCTGAAGTGACATAACTCACTGATGTTTCAGACCCTGAAGTGACGTGATTCACGGGTGTTTCAGACGGAGCGGAGGGTGTGGAAGCGGCCAGTGACCTGACCTGTGGTCTGGTGATCTGTGGAAACCCCTCCAAGGCGCTCAGGGCTCGGCGCCACAGAGAGGCTGCTACGCAGGGGGACACCACTCCATCTTTCCACGCTGCTGGCCAGTCGTCGGCACCAAAGGTGGGAGTGGGGCATGGGAAATAGGACCTGTGTACCGTGTGGTGTTATGGGAAATAGTGTATCATGTGGCATTATGGGAAATAGTGTATCATGTGGCATTATGGGAAATAGTATGTGCTATATAACCATGCATGGCTGTCATATATTGCATCGTATGGTGTTATGGGAAATTGTGTATTGTGTGGCGTTATGTGTTATATTATCCTGCACGGCTATCATATATTGTATCATATGGTGTTATGGGAAATTGTGTATTGTGTGGCGTTATGTGTTATATTACCCTGCATGGCTATCATATATTGTATCGTATGGTGTTACGGGAAATGTGGCGTTATGTTATATTACCCTGCATGGCTATCATATATTGTATCTTATGGTGTTATGGGAAATAGTGTGTTGTGTGTTGTTATGTGTTATATGCTGTCATATATTGTATCGCATGGTATTATGGGAAATTGTGTATCATGTGTTGTTATGTGTTATATTACCCTGCATGGCTATTATATATTGTATCGTATGGTGGGTAAATGTGATGACAACTATTGCCATGCGTGGCTGTCATATATTGTATTGGATGGTGTTATGAGAAATAGTATATTGTGTGGTGTGTGTTATATTACCATGAGTGGCTATTATATCTTGTATAGCGTTATGGGAAATATCATGGATGATTGTGATGACCTGTGTGTGTTGACATGGATGACTGTGATGAACTGTGTGTGTTGACATGGATGATTGTGATGACCTGTGTGTGTTGACATGGATGATTGTGATGAACTGTGTGTGTTGACATGGATGATTGTGATGACCTGTGTGTGTTGACATGGATGATTGTGATGAACTGTGTTTGTTGACATGGATGATTGTGATGACCTGTGTGTGTTGACATGGATGATTGTGATGAACTGTGTGTGTTGACATGGATGATTGTGATGAACTGTGTGTGTTGACATGGATGATTGTGATGAACTGTGTCTGTTGACATGGATGACTGTGATGAACTGTGTGTGTTGACATGGATGATTGTGATGAACTGTGTGTGTTGACATGGATGACTGTGATGAACTGTGTGTGTTGACATGGATGATTGTGATGACCTGTGTGTGTTGACATGGATGATTGTGATGAACTGTGTGTGTTGACATGGATGATTGTGATGAACTGTGTGTTTGACATGGATGATTGTGATGAACTTTGTGTGTTGACAGCTCATGGATGACTGTGACGAACTGTGTGTTTGACATGGATGATTGTAATGAACTTTGTGTGTTGACAGCTCATGGATGACTGTGATGAACTGTGTGTGTTGACAACTCATGGATGATTGTGATGAACTGTGTGTTTGACATGGATGATTGTGATGAACTTTGTGTGTTGACAACTCATGGATGACTGTGATGAACTGTGTGTGTTGACAACTCATGGATCACTGTGATGAACTGTGTGTGTTGACATGGATCACTGTGATGAACTGTGTGTGTTGACAACTCATGGATGACTGTGATGAACTGTGTGTGTTGACAACTCATGGATGACTGTGATGAACTGTGTGTGTTGACAACTCATGGATCACTGTGATGAACTGTGTGTGTTGACAACTCATGGATGACTGTGATGAACTCTGTGTGTTGACAACTCATGGATCACTGTGATGAACTGTGTGTGTGTGTCGACAACTCATGGATGACTGTGATGAACTGTGTGTGTGTGTTGACAACTCATGGATGACTGTGATGAACTGTGTGTGTTGACAAGTCATGGATCACTGTGATGAACTGTGTGTGTTGACAACTCATGGATGACTGTGATGAACTGTGTGTGTTGACAAGTCATGGATGACTGTGATGAACTGTGTGTGTTGACAAGTCATGGATCACTGTGATGAACTGTGTGTGTTGACAACTCATGGATCACCGTGATGCACTGTGTGTGTTGACAACTCATGGATGACTGTGATGAACTCTGTGTGTTGACAACTCATGGATCACCGTGATGAATTGTGTGTGTTGACAACTCATGGATCACCGTGATGAACTGTGTGTGTTGACAACTCATGGATCACCGTGATGAACTGTGTGTGTTGACAACTCATGGATCACTGTGATGAACTGTGTGTGTTGACATGGATCACTGTGATGAACTGTGTGTGTTGACAACTCATGGATGACTGTGATGAACTGTGTGTGTTGACAACTCATGGATCACTGTGATGAACTGTGTGTGTTGACAACTCATGGATCACTGTGATGAACTGTGTGTGTTGACAACTCATGGATGACTGTGATGAACTGTGTGTGTTGACAACTCATGGATCACCGTGATGCACTGCTGCAGGCCCGTGGACCCTCCCTGCTTGATCTGCGACCAGTGCCCAGTGCCGGGAGGAAAGAGGAGGAGGAGGAAGGAGGAGGAGAGGAGGAGGAAGAGAGGGAGGGCGAAGGTCCTGTGGAGGACAGGGACCTGAGTCATCTCCTTCAGGAGCTGAGGTCTTGGAAGAAGGAGCATGAAGAGTGGGTGACGCTTCCTTCACCTTTTTGACTCACTTGTGTAAACAAAGTGAGTCTATGTTTTAACCCGGTGTTCGGTTGTGTGTGTGTGTGTCTGTGTCTGTGTGTGTGTGTGTCCGTGGTAAACTTTAACATTGACATTTTCTCTGCAAATACTTTGTCAGTTGACACCAAATTAGGCTTAAAAATAGGAAAAATTCAGTTCTTTCCAGTCATCTTGTTTAAAACAATGTTGCACCTCTGGGATGGGCACAAAAAAATAAAAAAAGAAGCCTAATTATATGCAAACTGCATTTACTGTTATATTTATATTTTTTGTATTCTCTAAACTTGGCACTTTGACCTCTTATTCTGACACAACAACAAGAGCAGTCATTATTATCATTTTTTGTCCGAACAGGAACTTCTTTTGCTAAGCATGGAATTTTTATTTATTTTGCAAACATTTTGGTGCAGATAGTGAAAAAGGGAAATTAATCTGTAATTAATGCTAGGGGATTTAATTTATCACAAGTGAGTCTTGAAGGCCTTGCCTCTCTTGTTCACTTGTGTGCATGCATCAGAGGCCCCACAGTAAAATGGGTTAGACTTGTAATCCAGTGGTCACCAGTGACCAGGGTGCAAGGCCCAGTTCTGGCATGGTGCTGTGTTCCTCACTCCTTCCACTGAATGGCTACCTGACTTGGCTTGGCTTAGGTTGAAAACATGGATTGGGTCCCGCTTTCCTTTGCCGGGACACTGGGTGTGAATTCACTGCCCTGTTGGCTGTACAAGACGGTTGGACCTTTAACATTTAATCTGACATAAGACAACTGTTTTTGTACTTGAAAAGAAAATTTTTATTTAAAAACGAATCAACCTTACATAAGGCAGATAGTTTGTATTTGAAAAGGAAATGTTTATGAAGCATGCTTTTGATGGAAATGGTTGCTTCTGAATAATTAAGAAAACAGTTTAAAAAAACTGACTCCCAGTTTTGTTTTGTTTTTGTGGTTTTTTTGTTTTTTTTTTTTTTTTTTTTTAATGTGTGCAGGTCTTACTGGCCATATGTAAAGGCTTTCTTATTGACTTCGACATAAAGTGGTCCAGTGTTATGGTGCACCTTTGGTTTCATTGTGATTCATGTGTTTTTCAACCATTTCCAAACACACACATTAAAAAAAATCATAATGCAGCATAGAGACATCTGAAGCTTTGTTTTGACTATCCAAAACACAAGAAAAAGATAATCAGTTTAAAAAATATAATGATTTTATAATTAGCATGATACTTCAACACATGTTTTTATACATAGAATTAAGTTGGAAATGGTTAGGATCAAGAGCAAGTCTTCACAAACAGCCAGTTTGTGAATGTGTCAATTCAGTACACAGAGAGAGAGAGAGAGAGAGAGAGAGAAACACACACACACACACAGCCACACACACACAGCCACAGCCACACACAAACACACACACACACACACACACACACACACACAATTACTCGTTAATTCCATTTGGTTTCAACCAAACCACTGACACCTGTTTTACCTCCACCTCCAGGCGCTTGGTGAAGATCCGAGAATCCAAGGCCGCACAGGTACTGCGGATAGAGGGCAGGGAGGAGGAGGACGAAGGTTTGAACCTCTCCCCCACAGAGGACACAGATGTGGCTGACCGTGCCATCCCACACGGCCACGACTCAGCAAGTCGTCCGACCAGTAGTCAGCGTCGTACAGCCTCTCACAGCTCCAGGGAGGGGTGTGTCCACCCTCCAGTGCTCTCCCCTGACCAAGAGCACCGACAGAATCTGTTTTCCGGCAGACCCAGCTCCCCGAGACTGAGAGACGTCGAGAGGAGTCTGAGCGAGGACTGTGGCTTCCTGAAAGACTGCAGGAGACTGTCGGTGCCCGGCAGCCCCCCAGGGGAGGCGGAGCTTGTGGCAGGAGACCCCTCTTCCCACCTGAGAGAACTGCGGGGGGTGCGGGGCGGGGGTCATCCACCGTCCGGCTTTCGGCGCATCGTCGTGCCATCCACTTCCTCCGCCAGGCTGCCGGAGCCCTCGCCCAGTCCCATGCCAGAGTTATCTCCCAGGGATCGCCCCAGGAGAGTCAGGTCAGTTCCGTCTTGTGATGGTTTCTTCTTCATTCATTGTTAGGGGAAGTTTGTGTGCTACAATGTCTGTGTGCATGTGTACCTATGACAAATGGCATTCTTCTACAGAAATATGGGTAATTCTGCACTCATGACTTACAGTGAAGTTTAAGTGATGATTTTTGTTTGTTTGTTTATGAGTGAAATTCCAACAGTCTGCGAGAGCATGTGATGGAATCTGGCAGGACTGTGTAACAGTAGAGTACTTTCTTAACAGGATTGTGTGAGCATTCTTGATTGGTTCTTTTAGGACACAGAGATTGAGAGATGTGTTTCATGAATGCAAGAGTATGTTGGGGGAGGGGGTGGTGGTGTTTTAGGACAGGGTTTCATCGAGGTCTGTTCTGTTTGAGAGGACAGCATGAAAACGCCCAGTGTCTTTGTGTTGATATCATAAAAACGCAGGATGTCTTTGTGATGTGAGGATATCATAAAAACGCAGGGTGTCTTTGTGATGTGAGGATATCATAGAAAACGCAAGGTGTCTTTGTGATGTGAGGATATCATAAAAACGCAGGGTGTCTTTGTGATGTGAGGATATCATAGAAACGCAGGGTGTCTTTGTGATGTGAGGATATCATAGAAAACGCAAGGTGTCTTTGTGATGTGAGGATATCATAGAAACGCAGGGTGTCTTTGTGATGTGAGGATATCATAGAAACGCCCCATGTCTTTGTGATCAGAGGATATCCAAAAAAAACACCTGATGTCTGTGTGATGACAGGATTGGTCCCACCGGTCTGCCTGGCTCCTCCCACAGTAAGCACGCCCAGATTGGGGACCGACTGGTTGCCCCCCCAGCCCCCTCCCTGCACCCCCGTCCCCCCCTTCCCCCCACAACCAGTCAGCACAGGGCACGACGCTCACTGCCCGAGGTCGCCACTCTGCCATCACGACACACACCCCTCTTCAGATCATAGTGTTGTCTGTGTGGGTGTGGGGGTGGGAGCGGTGTGTGTGTGTGTGTGTGTGTGTGTGTGATCTTGTGTCTTTGTGTGTGTGAGAGTGTATGTGCAATCTTGTGTGTGTGTGTAGGTGTGTGTGTGAGTGCATGGGCGTGTGTGATTATTTTATCTGTGTGTATGATCTTGTATGTGTGATCTTTTGTGTGTGTGTGTGTGTGTGTGTGTGTGTGTACTTACTTGCTTACTTAGGCCCTTCGCTCCTGTGGAGCATAGGCCATCAACAGGTTTCTCCACCGAACAGAGATGATGAGTGTGCACTGTGTGTCCACCAAGGGCCAGTTGCTGTGCCTTTCTGTCATCAGTGACAACAGAATCCTGCTGTCTTACTGTGCCCTCTCTTCTGCTGCTGACTGTTGGCTTGTCAGCGTTTCCCTCATAGGGAAACCAGCTTGAACCCCATCTTCCACCACCTGGGACACATGTGTACACAGGAAGCTTTTTGTATAAGTCCTCTTTTTTTTTCTTCGTTTTTTTCTTTTCTTTTCAGTGGCATTATTTTTCCTTTTTTTTCATCCTGTCTAGTTCCTTCACAGGGTCTTTATCCATTGCCTCATGAAATTCACAGATGTTCACTGGGGCATCAAGTCATGTTGCTTCATACCCATTTGACTGTGCGGACTATCTCAGGACTTTCACAACCATCTTCGAACCACTACACAGCATTTACATCCCAAACGAGATGGAAGAAATGCATGTGCCAACTGTGCACATGTTGGGTTGACTTGGGTGAGTGGTCAGTATTCTGTGAGTATGATCTGTTTCCATAGACGTCTTTAAATGAGTCATTGGTTGCTTGCATTTGACAGAAACACATAGCACATTTAAGGGCAATGTGTGTTTTTGTTCCAGTGGTTCACCGAGTGTGTAGTTCTGGTAGACGTCCCTTACACTGAAGCAGAGCTCAGGCGCCACTGAAGATAGATTTCTGCCGGTGTCTGAGCGGTGCTTGGGTCTTGAACTGTGATCATCAAACTGGTTTTGCAGCCATTCCAAAGGGGTGTGATGTTTACATCAGGGACATGACCCTTGGAGTAACTGATTGACTACAAAGAAAGTTTGAATACTTCAGAGTGTCCTTTGTTTTGTTTTTGTCATGGCCTAAAGATAGACGTGCTTCAGTTCCCCACAAGCGTCAAATGAACTGTTCCATTATCCAGTGACTTGGAGTTTGACGTGTGAAGGTTTAACATTTGTAAATATTCAGAAACATACTGGTAATGCCTACAGTCTGTGTGAAACCTTTGAGATTTTAGTTTTCAGATCATCCAGAAAATTAGTTTCAATCAGGCTTTCAGTTAGTATGTGGATGATGAAGATAGCATTGATGAGCACCTTTCTGGAACTGAATCACGCATACAACTGCAAGAAAATCCCAGCATTTGGTACTGAACTGATGAACTCATACTGGAATCAGTGAGTCCATAGAAATAGGCAACAGTGATTCCAAAGTGATGTCAAGTGCAGCAGATCAAAGTAACCATTGTCAGCTGTTTATCCAAGCAGCTCACCGTAACCGTTGTCTGCTGTTTATCCAAACAGCTCACCGTAACCGTTGTCTGCTGTTTATCCAAACAGCTCACCGTAACCGTTGTCTGCTGTTTATCCAAACAGCTCATCGTAACCATTGTCTGCTGTTTATCCAAACAGCTCACCGTAACCATTGTCTGCTGTTTATCCAAACAGCTCACCGTAACCGTTGTCTGCTGTTTATCCAAACAGCTCACCGTAACCGTTGTCTGCTGTTTATCCAAACAGCTCACCGTAACCATTGTCTGCTGTTTATCCAAACAGCTCACCGTAACCGTTGTCTGCTGTTTATCCAAGCAGAACACACACAAAAACAGAGCAATCAGACGTACAGGTATTGTTGGGTGTGTTTTGTTTTTGTTGTTTCGTTGATCTAAAAGCATGTTAAGAAAACTTAAATGCTATGATGGCCCTGTAAAGATTTATTTTTTTAATGATCTTTTTTCTCAAGACTGTGGTCCCAGGCGTGCTCAGGGCTGTGAATTCTGCTGGTCTGTGATAGTGAATAATTGCCACAGTGCCACAGCATGTAGTTGTGCATATTTCTGTTACATTGTTTAATTGTCATGTGCTTGTCTCCACTGTGTGGAAAGGTTTTGTTTTTTTGACATGACAGTATCCCAGCCAAATGTTTGTGTGTGTGTGGGGGGGGGGGGGGGGCGGATGCAGAATGAATGTATTGAAATCAGTCATTGAAGACATGTTCATTTAGTTTTGTAATAACCGATGAATGAATGAATGAATAAGGAGACAAAGAGATAAGTAGTGCAAAAACAATACTTTAACAGAAGTCAGTAGATATTTGTTCATTTATTGTTATACTTATGAATAAATAGAGAAAAATGAATACTTCAAAAGGAGTCATTGCATAAAGTTTATTCATGTACTCCTGCAATAACTTGAAATATATAAATAAAAGTTCCAACTGCCAGATAAAATCATTTCATTGTATCCAGTTTCAGAACCAGTCTCTTATGATGTGAGCTGTCTGAATAAATTATGTCCTGTGATAAACATATGTTGTGACACTGCAATGGTCGACAGTTGAGAATGACTATAAAAAAAAAAAATAATATAAAGAAGAAATGTACTGAAAACAATTTCGCTGTACTTTTTTCTCCCAATTAGTGACTGGCCTTGAGTGTTGAGATAATGAAGTGATTGTGATCTGGAGGTTGAATGAAGATGGTGTATATCCTGGCTCACACCCTCTCTGCAATGCCCAGCATTGTGTTCCCACAGCCAGTATCCAGTCACAGGTTTGTTCCCATCACCTCAGTTTTTTTTGTAACATTTTGTGGATGGGTTTTTTTGTGTGCTCTTTTTTTTCTTTTTCTTCTGTTTGGATTTTACTTTGTCAAGGAATTGAATGTATGCTGTGGGTGTTCCAGGTCAAGGGAGGTAACTTCAGATGTTTTTGAAAAAAAAGTTTACTGGGTGTAACAGCAATCCTAGTTTAAGGAAGAGAAAAGTTGTCGTTACTGCTTTCTTGCACTTTGTTTCCTTACTCTGTGGAGAATATAAAAATATGTGTGAATCTCTATTGTGCGCACAAAATATTTCATTGCACCTTTTTTGGTGTGAATGTGTGTTTGAAAGAAGTGTTTGTGGATTGGTGCGTGCATGTACAGAATGTGTAGGAGCATGTGTGTAAACCGTTTGGAACAAGCGCACAATTCACACACCATGTGAAAGCTAATAATTGTGGTTTGTGACATTCACTACAAAAGTAATGATAATTAAACATATTGTGCAGTTAAAGATATCGGACTAGAATGTTTTTTTCAGTTGGACTTTGACGGTCATTGAAGGTGTGACTGTGTGCTTTCCCAAATTCAGTGGGTTGAGCAACGCTAGACACTACATGGTATCCGAGATCTCTTCCCATCCCTCTTGTGGCAATCTGTGGCATTGTGTGGTGTCAGGAGAGCTCTGTATGTGTGCAAGTGCATGTGTGTGTACATGGGGGGGAGGGGTGGTGGTACTCCATCACATCCTCTTCACAGGCTCCTTGGTGTGAACTGTCTGTGGCCAAACTCGGTCTATATGTCTCCACATATATACATGGACACACACACAAAGAAAAAAGGATGACTGAAACAAACTTTGGGTTTTAAAACCTTTATTTGACATCATCCACGAAGACAAATTAATCTGCACGATGAGGACATGATGAATACTGACCAGTTGAAGTTCACACACACACACACACACACTTGCACTGTTACAGTCACACCCGTTGGTCTTTAACACTCGTGGTAATCACACCACATGCTGCTTCATTGGCCACACACCATTCCTCTTTCATGTGCTATGGTTTTTACCATGCTGGACTTGAGTACGAGTCGTGTAATTCCATACTGTCTCCGACTGTCCTAGATACTGCAAAGTGCCATGTCCACACAAATATACTCCTATATATTTTCTAACCACCATACTGGACACATAAATACTCCCATATATCTTCTACCTGCCTTATTTCAGTTATCATGCATATATTAACCACATGTTGTTCTCATTTCATTTGTAACAGCTTTCTCATGCTGTAATCAACGCATGGGATGTGTGCTTTCTCTTTGGACGTTCACCAAACATGCAGTTTTTATTTCATCTAAATTATTGTTACCTGCTTTGCAAATCAACAATGAAATCATGACACTTCTATATTATTTTTGTCAGTATATCCACATCAAAACCAGGTGTTTTTTGGGGTTTGTTTTTTTTAAAGCCACACTGTAAAGAATAGCTTCTGACACAAGAGAATCACACTATTGCTTTACTTCTGAGACTGGATAACACTGACTTATCGGTTTTATTCTGATACCAATCTACACCCAGAATTACGTAATTATGCTGTTGTAAACCTTACATCCATAATTGTAAATGGTACTGGAATAATTACATCCCGTTATATATGTTATTGAAAGAATTATATCCATAGCTGGCCTTCATCCACAATTGCAAATGTAAGCCTTACATCTACAATCATATATATATGTATATGTATGAAAAAGGTAGATCCACAATTATACAAGAATTTGATCCACAATTTTAGACTCAGACCCACAATTTATTAATAAATAAATAATAAATAATCATACGTAAGGCTTACAACCATGAAAAGTAAGACTTACATCCATAATTATATCTGACTATAAGAAACGACTGCATTCTGTGCCATTCTTTTATCCGCGATACAGACTGCCCTGCCTGGCTTTGAAGCAACAATAAACAAAAGGCCAGACAGAGCCATCCTTTAATTCAATTTTAGACCACAGTCTCACTCCTGGTAAATACTCGTTCCCTGATGTAGCCCCAAACTGTGCAACTTCTTTCTTTCTTTGTTGTTGACAACCTTCGGATGGTCTGTTAAACAAGCACATGCAACACAACTGAAGTCCAGTTTGTGATTGAGTTACAATGTTTGTTTGAAACAGCGGTAAGCTGGAAGGTGGAGGAGGCAGTATTACACTGGACTGGGAGTAGAAGTGTATTGTAGTGTAATGTACTGGTGTGACGTTACTCTGTCAAAACACATTTCTCTGTCTGAAATATGGGCTGTTCTCCAAAAGGAGAGCATGTTGCTTTAATGCAGTACCACCCATTTTTTTTCTCCTTTTTTATCCTGCATGGAAGTATTGGTTTTCTTAACCAAGTGGATTTTTATACAGAATTTTGCTAGGGACAACCCTTGTGTTGCCTGGGTTCGTCATCTCATTCAAATGACAAGCGTCCAGACCACCACTAAAAAGGTCTAGCAGAGGAGGAGAAATTACTGACGGATGTGTTATCACAAGGCCAGTACTGCAGGAAATGTTTCCCCCTGGGGTTTTCCTGACAGCAAGCGACACTCCTCACTCCCTACCAGTTTACCCTCCACAGTCCAACATGACTTCACCTGCTTTTCTTTATCAAAGTAACTGAAAAACAGCCCTCCACTACAAAAAAAGAAAAGAAAAATAAAGTGACATACACACACATGCACACAACACATGTTCAAAGACATATTCAGGACTTCAACCCTGGAATGCTCGGCTTCCTCTTTTAAATCAGGGATGATAAATACTGGTGGTAAATGTATGAAATTGAATTTTTTTAAATATCTGAAAAACAAAACAACAGAAACAGCACAAAAAGGAACTGTCATGGGAGTAATTCCTAACCTTGTCATCAACCACCACACTACTGAAAACTGTCGACTTGTGCCTCCATTGTGGGCCATCAATAAATGATTGTTCAATTAATCCTTAAACAGTGCGGCCCGTTCAATTAATCCTTAAACAGTGCGGCGGCCCGTTCAATTAATCTTTAAACAGTGCGGCCCGTTCAATTAATCCTTAAACAGTGCGGCCTGTTCAATTAATCCTTAAACAGTGCGGCCAAGCAAGACTTGTCGTTCCCTTTGATCAAAGGTGTATCTTTTGTGTCCCTTCTCCAAAGCTGAAAAAAATCACAGAAATTTAAATATCTGTCCCTGTCCTTGATGCATGGTGAAGGGTGCTAGTTGTGCAGCACAGTACACATCATGGCTTATCAACTTGTTCTACCCCACAGCTACATACTGGACCACTGCAGTAAAAAAAAAAAAAAAAAAAAAAAAAAAAGGGGGATGGATCATTAAAACGGCAAAATTCAATAGAGAATTTCATTTAATCAGGTGAACAAAGTTTACTTTTATTGCTTCCAGAATCCATAAACGGTTCAATTTAGAATGCAAACTGTATCGATCAAAGCTTAACAAAATTAGTGTGTTGGTACAAGAATACTTGTACCTGGTCCAAAGGTAATTCTGGTGCAAGTTAGCTCGTACCTGGAGCAGAATTACTTAAGTACACAGCATCATCCTGTACCTTTGAGCTGGCAACCTATCCACCAAAAGCTACTATCACCCTCCCTACCCGTACCAACCATCTGTCAGTGAATATTGCCTGTCCACAACTCAACAAAAAGAGCTGTGAGCCGTGTTCAGCTGCACGCTTCAAACCACAGTCAGCACCAAGGCTTTCAGTCCCACAGTCAGTCAGCACCAAGGCTTTCAGTCCCACAGTCAGTCAGCACCAAGGCTTTCAGTCCCACAGTCAGTCAGCACCAAGGCTTTCAGTCCCACAATCAGTCAGCACCAAGGCTTTCAGTCCCACAGTCAGCACCAAGGCTTTCAGTCCCACAGTCAGTCAGCACCAAGGCTTTCAGTCCCACAATCAGCACCAAGGCTTTCAGTCCCACAGTCAGTCAGCACCAAGGCTTTCAGTCCCACAGTCAGTCAGCACCAAGGCTTTCAGTCCCACAATCAGCACCAAGGCTTTCAGTCCCAAAATCAGTCAGCACCAAGGCTTTCAGTCCCACAATCAGCACCAAGGCTTTCAGTCCCAAAATCAGTCAGCACCAAGGCTTTCAGTCCCAGTCAGTCAGCCTCACTGTCCACTGTGTCACAAGTTCCACTCTCTCTCCCTGTCATAAAAGCCACTCTCCACTCTCTCTCCCTGTCATAAAAGCCACTCTCCACTCTCTCTCCCTGTCACAAGTTCCACTCTCTCTCCCTGTCACAAGTTCCACTCTCTCTCCCTGTCATAAAAGCCACTCTCCACTCTCTCTCCCTGTCACAAAAGCCACTCTCCACTCTCTCTCCCTGTCACAAAAGCCACTCTCCACTCTCTCTCCCTGTCACAAAAGCCACTCTCCACTCTCTCTCCCTGTCACAAAAGCCACTCTCCACTCACTCTCTCTCCCTGTCACAAAAGCCACTCTCCACTCTCTCTCCCTGTCATAAAAGCCACTCTCCACTCTCTCTCCCTGTCACAAAAGCCACTCTCCACTCTCTCTCCCTGTCACAAAAGCCACTCTCCACTCTCTCTCTCCCTGTCACAAAAGCCACTCTCCACTCTCTCTCCCTGTCATAAAAGCCACTCTCCACTCTCTCTCCCTGTCACAAAAGCCACTCTCCACTCTCTTTCTCCCTGTCACAAAAGCCACTCTCCACTCTCTCTCTCCCTGTCACAAAAGCCACTCTCCACTCTCTCTCCCTGTCACAAAAGCCACTCTCCACTCTCTCTCTCCCTGTCACAAAAGCCACTTTCCACCCACTCTCTCTCTCTCCCTGTCACAAAAGCCACTCTCCACTCTCTCTCTCCCGGTCACAAAAGCCACTCTCCACCCACTCTCTCTCTCTCCCTGTCACAAGTTCCACTCTCTCTCTCCCTGTCACAAGTTCCACTCTCTCTCCATGTCACAAGTTTCACTCTCCACTCTCTCTCCCTGTCACATGTTCCACTCTCCACTCTCCCTTTCACAAGTTGCACTATCTCTGTCTGTACCACTCTCTCTGTCTCAAGTACCACCACCCATTCTCCATGCTATGAACACCCATCACTCATGCATCCACAGACACAAGCGGCCACTGCACAAGCCAGGATTCTCAGTTCAGTGTCTATCCCACCGGTCGGTCAGCAAGCCCTGGGGCCTTCCTTCCTCAAGTCAGCAGCACCACGACGACCCAAACATCCCTCCCACGTCACTGCACACCTCTCTCTCCCCCCCCCCCCACACACACACAACTACTACGCATAGCCTACTGCTACAACCACACAGCCAGCCACACTACAGCTGGTGAAAACACAGTAGAACCCAGACAACCCCCAGCCCACTGAGGCTGGCCCCTTGCTGTCAGCCAGACCACCGACACAGCAGGCAGCAAGCTGTCACCATGGCAACCACAGCCCTGCAGGCCACACCCCAAACCAATGTCACGCTGCTGCCACCTGGCTGCCGACACTGGCGCGATGGCAGGCGCCCAGAGTGTCGCAGAGTCACAGATCCGTGGCTCCCCCTCCCCCCGCCCCCTCCTCCTCCCCCCCTCCAGCACAGGGCCGAGAGAGGCAGGGGCCAGCCATTAACGCATCTTGTAGTCCAGACTGGCGTTGGCGTCTGACAGTTCTCCGTTGTAGGTGAAGTCAATGGTGAAGTCCAGGTCCCTCTGCAACACAGTCACACCGACCCTGTCAGGCCCGGAGTGCTTCCATGTATATTTGTGCACCTATCCCAGTGGATTTCTTCCATAGACTTTTGCCAGAGAAAGTTGCTTTGGGCTTTTTTTTCAGTGCACCAAGTGCATGCTGCACAGTGTAGCTTGATGTCCCATCCCAATGACCTGATTTTCCTGTCAAACTTGGGAGACAGGGTGAGAGCAGAAATGGAACCCAGACCCCCTCAGATGCTGTACTGACAGATAAGCCTTTTCACCATTCTGCCACCTTCCTCCATCTGCCTAGCAGATGTAGTGCACAATATATATCTATGGATTTCTGCAAATGCAGTGACGCCTCCTTGAGAAACTGGAACTGTCCCTCTCCTCACCCTAGGCCCCAAACGCGGACAGAGGGATTAAAGGTACGCACAGACAGAAAGCAGGCACACAGTGCTGTGCTCACCACGTTGGACTTGTTGGGCTTCATGGTGAACACTCCGTCCATCACCTCCCCTTTCTTCACCGTCAGGTCGTAGTCCCCCAGGTAGAACACAGTCTGCTTCCAGTGGGTGTACGGGGCCTCTGGCGCTGTCACACACACACACAACACCCACATCACACACACACATCACACACACAACACCCACATCACACACACAACGCCCACATTACACTCACACTCACCACCCACGTCACACTCACACACAACACCCACGCCACACTCACACTCAACACCCACGTCACACTCACACACAAACACCAATGTCACCCACACACACAACACCCACGTCACACACAACACAAACACACAACACCCACGTCACACACAACACAAACACACAACACCCACGTCACACTCACACACAAACACCAATGTCACCCACACACACAACACCCACGTCACACACAACACAAACACACAACACCCACGTCACACACAACACAAACACACAACACCCATGTCACACAAGCAAACAACACCCACGTCACACACAACACAAACACACAACACCCATGTCACACACAACACAAACACACAACACCCACGTCACACAAGCAAACAACACCCACGTCACACACAACACAAACACACAACACCCACGTCACACACAACACAAACACACAACACCCATGTCACACAAGCAAACAACACCCACGTCACACACAACACAAACACACAACACCCACGTCACACAAACACACAACACCCACGTCACACACAACACAAACACACAACACCCACGTCACACAAGCAAACAACATCCACATCACACACACACACATCACACAAATACAACACGCACGTCACACTCACATAATTTATACACATACACACTTCTACACACAAATATACACTCACACACACACACATACACGCACACACACTCATACACTCATGCAAACACACTGACACACACACACACACACACACACTCAAGCACACACGCACACATACACACTGACACACACTTATACACACACACACACACACACACACACTCGCTCACACACACACACACACACTCTCTTACACACACACACACACGACCACACAAACCCCAAACCCAATGTATCGGCCCACACCCCCGAGCGGTGCTTACCGGTGGAGAAGCCAGTGAGTTTGTGGCACTTGGTGAACTCAATGTTGAAGAAGGTGACCAGGGCGTGCAGGTAGTCATTGCGACGCACACACAGGTGGAAGGGGGCGGAAAAAGACAGGTCCTCCTCTTTCACTGTGTACATGTCCACCTCCTGAACACGTGCCGCCACACATCATCCACACCATCATCAGATTTTCAGGTAGTCATGTGAAATAAACAACACAGCCAGAATGGGAAGAAACACCCAAGCCAATGAAGATGTAACAGATTCAAACCTGTGATCTGGAGTCTAATTTCTTCAACAAGCACTTATGCTACAAGGCAACCACTGCGGGATGCTCCAAACTGAACAACTGGGACAGAAAAACAACAACAACAACAACAAAAATGCTGATTATTTTCCTGACACCTGAATATTCTACACTGTAAGAAATCGGTTCTCTTCTCTTCCGCCCTCCCACCTCCACAACCCCCCCCACCCGCACCCAACATCCCCCTCGGCCACATGTGCATCAAGCATGCAAAAGGAAGACTGGCCAAAGGACTGTGGACCTGAGGTCCCCTAACCCTTGCCCCAGGGAAGATGCCCCCTGACCCTTGACCCACTGACCTTGACCAGACATGAGTTGGTGACGACCTGTTTCGGGTCAACCACGTCCACCAGGGGCTCACACACTGCCACCTGGCCGATCACGCTCATGTCGAACCCGTACACACTGTGCCACCCTGAATAACACACACACACACCACCCTGAACCACACACACCACCGTGAACCACACACACACCACCCTGAATCACACACACCACCCTGAACCACACACACCACCGTGAACCACACACACACCACCCTGAATACAACACACACCACCGTGAACCACACACACACACCACCCTAAATACAACACACCACCCTGAACCACACACACCACCCAGAATACAACACACACCACCCTGAACCACACACACCACCCTGAATACAACACACACCACCCTGAACAACACACACACCACCCTGAATACAACACACACCACCCTGAACAACACACACACCACCCAGAATACAACACACACCACCCTGAACAACACACACACCACCCTGAATACAACACACACACCACCCTGAACAACACACACACACCACCCTGAATACAACACACACCACCCTGAACAACACACACACCACCCTGAACAACACACACACACCACCCTGAATACAACACACACCACCCTGAACAACACACACACCACCCTGAATACAACACACACCACCCTGAATACAACACACACCACCCTGAACAACACACACACCACCCTGAATACAACACACACCACCTGGCCGATCACGCTCATGTCAACCCCGTACACATTGTGCCACCCTGAATAACGCATTTCTCAATGTGTAAATGTTGTCCCACCCCGAATAACACATTTCTCAATGTGTAAATGTTGTCCCACCCTGAATAACACATTTCTCAATGTGTAAATGTTGTCCCACCCTGAATAACGCATTTCTCAATGTGTAAATGTTGTCCCACCCTGAATAACGCATTTCTCAATGTGTAAATGTTGTCCCACCCCGAATAACACATTTCTCAATGTGTAAATGTTGTCCCACCCTGAATAACACATTTCTCAATGTGTAAATGTTGTCCCACCCTGAATAACACATTTCTCAATGTGTAAATGTTGTACCACCCTGAATAACGCATTTCTCAATGTGTAAATGTTGTCCCACCCCGAATAACACATTTCTCAATGTGTAAATGTTGTACCACCCTGATTAACAAACATTCATCACTGTGTAAATGTTATACCACCCTGATTAACAAACATTCATCACTGTGTAAATGTTATACCACCCTGATTAACAAACATTCATCAATGTGTAAATGTTGTACCACCCTGATTAACAAACATTCATCACTGTGTAAATGTTATACCACCCTGATTAGCAAACATTCATCACTGTGTAAATGTTATACCACCCTGATTAACAAACATTCATCAATGTGTAAATGTTATACCACCCTGATTAACAAACATTCATCAATGTGTAAATGTTGTACCACCCTCATTAACAAACATTCATCACTGTGTAAATGTTATACCACCCTGATTAACAAACATTCATCACTGTGTAAATGTTACACCACTCTGATTAACAAACATTCATCACTGTGTAAATGTTATACCACCCTGATTAACAAACATTCATCACTGTGTAAATGTTATACCACTGATTAACAAACATTCATCAATGTGTAAATGTTATACCACCCTGATTAACATACATTCATCAATGTGTAAATGTTACACCACTCTGATTAACAAACATTCATCAATGTGTAAATGTTATACCACCCTGATTAGCAAACATTCATCACTGTGTAAATGTTATACCACCCTGATTAACAAACATTCATCACTGTGTAAATGTTATACCACCCTGATTAACAAACATTCATCAATGTGTAAATGTTATACCACCCTGATTAACAAACATTCATCAACGTGTAAATGTTATACCACCCTGATTAACAAACATTCATCAATGTGTAAATGTTATACCACCCTGATTAACAAACATTCATCAATGTGTAAATGTTATACCACCCTGATTAACAAACATTCATCACTGTGTAAATGTTATACCACCCTGATTAACAAACATTCATCAACGTGTAAATGTTATACCACCCTGATTAACATACATTCATCAATGTGTAAATGTTATACCACCCTGATTAACAAACATTCATCAACGTGTAAATGTTATACCACCCTGATTAACAAACATTCATCAATGTGTAAATGTTATACCACCCTGATTAACAAACATTCATCAACGTGTAAATGTTATACCACCCTGAATGACACACACACTTTCATCAGTCTGCAAATGCCTGAGTAACGAGGGTTAAATGATTTCATTTTCAACCTTCTTGCATATCATATTGCTTCACTTTAACTGTAAGAAGTAAATTCATTTCAATCTTAGCTCCATGTTTGGCAACATATTCATGTGCCTATTTTCATGTATTTTAATCAGAAATTACACCAATGGGCAACACTATATTGGATCTTAATAAAATGCCACTCTGACTGCAAAAAATACTGGCTTAAAATTGCAAATGTCTTCAAAATCCCTCATTACATATTCAATAAATCATGACTATTGCCAAGAACATGAAGTAAAAACAACATAACATTGTATGATTCATATACATATAGGCTTAATGCCAGTTTCATATCTGTACATGGTGAAATACAAAGCCTCAGCTGAAAACAAAGAAGTCAGCTTACAGTTGATCTTTTCATCCTTGTACTGTCGGTCTTCAATTGCTGTGATGTACAGGGTGGCTCGGTCTGGAAAAATTAACCCTGTCTCTGGTTTCTGCACACACACACACACACACACACACACATACACACACACACACATACATAAACACAAAGTTTTACAAACACATTCACTGACTGAAACAAAACACATCTGCTGGAGAAAAAAAAACCAAGCGCCTATCAGTTGCATTCCCTGAACCATTTCTTCTTATCCAGATCTCAACACAGAAACAACAGCAATTCTTAATACTACTTTGTTTTTAATTTCAATATATTTTTCATCTATGCATCATAGCAATTGCCATGTTCACAATATATTTTACTAACCTTATCAGTGTCAACCACGTTACTGAAAACACTGGTTGCAAAAAATCTAACAGAAAACAAGCAAAAACCTTGAACAAACCATAAGACCCAGCGTGTTTAGCATCTACTGGAAGAAGTGACGGTATTAACAAAGGGGTTGGTGATCATGTTCAGTTTATAAAAGCCCAGCACAACTGTGAGTCAGCTTCTAAATTCAGGGCATGCAGACGCATGCTTTCAAGCGCTCATGACTGAGGGACCGGTGCAGTACAGCGTGGCTGTATGACTCACTGCTGCTTCTTCCTTCGTGAGCTGCAACTCCCACTTTCCCTCGTAAGTACACGAGTGGGCTTTTACCTGTGTCACAGGTTTTACCCCACCATGTAGGCAGCCATGCTCTGTTGTTGTTTTTTTTGGGGGGGTGGGGGGGGGCGGGGTGCATGCTGGGTGTGTTCTTGTCTCCATGATCCATCCAATACTGACATGGACTACAGGATCTTTAACGTGCATATTTCATCTTGTGCGTGCATACACACACCAAGGGGGTTCAGGCACAAGCAGGTCTGCACATATGCTGACCTGGGAGATCAGAAAAATCTCCACCCGTAACCCATCAGGCGCCGATACTGAGATTCGAACCCTGGACCCTCAGACGAAAGTCCAATGCTTTAACCACTCGGCTAGTGCGCCCGTCAGTCACTGCTTCTATCCACATCAACACATCTTACAAAACCAACAGGTATTGTTCTTTCCTCCCTTCGAAGTTATCAATCTACAGCCCGTCAGTCACTGCTTCTATCCACATCAACACATCTTACAAAACCAATAGGTATTGTTCTTTCCTTCCTTCAAAGTTATCAATCTACAGCCCTGTCCCTTCCTACCATTATTTGTTGTTGTTTGTTTTGGAGGTGGGGGGTTTGTCACTGATTTGGGGGGTGGGGTGTTTGTCATTGATTTTAGGGTGGGGGTTTGTCACTGATTTGGGGGGTGGGGGGTTTGTCACTGATTTTAGGGTGGGGGGTTTGTCACTGATTTGGGGGGTGGGGTGTTTGTCACTGATCTTGGGGTGTTCGTCACTGATTTTAGGGTGGGAGGTTTGTCACTGATTTTGGGGTGGGGGGGTTGTCACTGATTTGGGGGGTGGGGTGTTTGTCACTGACTTTGGGGTGGGGGGTTTGTCACTGATTTGGGGGGTGGGGTGTTTGTCACTGATTTTGGGGGTGGGGTGTTTGTCACTGATTTTGGGGGTGAGGGGTTTGTTACTGATTTTGCGGTGGGGGGTTTGTTACTGATTTGGGGGGTGGGGGGTTTGTCACTGATTTTGGGGTGGGGGGGTTGTCACTGATTTGGGGGGTGGGGGGGTTTGTCACTGATTTTGGGGGTGGGGGGTTTGTCACTGATTTTGAAGGCACAGCATCATCAGACGCTGACAGGACAGGAGACAGGGGAGGAACAAGGACGAGGACTCACCAGCCACTTGTCGCGGGCGTAGAGCACAGTTTTCAGCATGGACTCATAGAAGAGGCAGTATCCCATCCACTCACTGATGATGATGTCTACCTTGTCGATGCCGTCAGGCAGGGTCACCTCCTCCACCTTGCCCCGGATCAGTGTGATGGCTGACCACACAGCACCACACCACTCATCACCACCACACAACACGCTGCATCAGTCTGACGTTAACTGTATTGCATTGCACTGTATTCTATTGTATTAATCTTTTTGTCACAACAGATTTCTCTGTGTGAAAATAGGGTTGCTCTCTCTCCCCCCCAAGGAGAGCGCATCACAACACTGAGAGCGCCACCCTTTTTATATTTTTTTCTGCATACAATTTCATTTGTTTTCCCATCGAAGTGGATTTTTCTACACAATTTTGCCAGGGACAAACCTTCTGTTGCTGTGGGTTCTTTTATGTGAGATAAATGCATGCTGCACACAGGACCTCGGTTTATTGTCTCTTCTGAATGACTAGCGTCCAGACCACCACTTAAGGTCTAGTGGGGGGGGAGAAAATACTGGCGAACGTGGGATTTGAAGACGCCGGAGTCTGCACTAGTGGGTTACGGTTAATTATGTGTAGTTAAAAAAAACATTATGAACAAAAACCTAAAGAAAGAAAATTTGAATTCATGGTTTAGGCCTGGAGTCGATCATCAGTTACTGACGAATGCTAATCTTTAACGATCCATCAATGATGCTACAAGGTGGTCAATTGACTTACTGAAAACCAATCAGGGTTAAATTCCTTTTGTAGGTTTCTCTCATTCTCCTGCAAAACAATCGTGACTGCAGTCACTAACTCAAAAAAATGTAGTCTCTACTACTACTCCTCAGCAGTTAAATGTCAAACAGACAGTGTAAACAAAGCCTGTACCATAACCAAGCTAGGAAAAGAAACACTCAATGCCTACATAAACATTAAAACCATCATCGTTTGCAGGCTGTGAACTGTGGCAGACGACAGTGCCGCACCCCCCAACCACCCACCCCAACCACCCACTTTCATCAACACAGGATGGGTTTAATACACTGGATCTTTCAATTTTGAAAATAATCGTCCGCATCATGAACCATGCTACCCGAGAAGCTGTCTAATATTGAGAAAATCAAATGGCTGCTTGGATCATCAGGAGAATCTGAAAAGTTCCTTCAGCATTCCTGGGCAACTTGATCATTTACTTTGATGTTAACAACAATGTGGCCTTTAAACAAAAATAAAGATCCAGTCAAGGTAAGTTTACTTTTCATGCATGACTATTTTTACCGTCATTTGGGCAGTTTTACTTATTTTCTGGGTATGTTAGCGTTTCCATCACCCAACTAACTCTGACATGGACAATTGTTCTCTGTGCATTCACATGAATGGGATTTACAAAGGCACAAGCACATCTGACCATTATGATGACATGGGACTTCAGACAATATATCTGAGAGACATACTGTAACTGTGAAGCTTGTAAGTCCAAGTCAAAGATACTTCTGAACAGAAAGTTTATTATCATATCATTAGACTAATATGACACTGTTTATCTGCTGTCTTTCAGTGGAACTGCTTTGGTTTTGGTGGGGGTTTTTTTACCTTTTTTTTTTTTTTTTATTTTACCTCTATATCATTATAACTACACACACTGCAATACAATGCAAACATTTATTGGAGAGACAGAGACTGAGAGAAACAATGCTCACAAACAGACAGACACACAAAAATACTACTCACTGTCCTCCAGTTTGTTAGCTTTGATTATTTTCTGACTGTAGTCGATAATACTGGAGCATTCGATCTGCACACACAATGCCGTCACACATGCAATGAGTTTCTGTGAACTCAATATATGATGCCAAATAATGGCTTAATTCAAACGCAACAGATTCTGCTGAAAATGTTTCTGTTTACCCTAAACATCAAAATACAGTATCACAGATGAAAAAATGGTGACTGCTGGATTCCTTTTGAAACAAAATTAAAAATGATAAAAGGTGGTGTAAAATCAAAGTTACCATACAATGAAAGTAAAAACACGAGATTTCAATTTTTTGTCCTCGATAGATTCTGCGAATATTACTTCCTCAAACTTAAATCCACTGATATCAAGATCTGACATTCAAGAAAAATCATAAATAACTGCATGCTGAAGGCATGAAGAAAGCAAGAATAAAAAAAAAAAATTATAAAAAACTTATTAAGGTATTTTGATGACAGCGAATTTTGATGAAGCAAAAATAGCGGTACAAGAGACAATAGACATGAAACACCAGAAACAGTACAATGAAAACAGCTCTGAAACAGCACAAAATCTTATCATTTGATACTGGTACCAGAACTACTAGTACTACCATTACTACTACAAATAATAATGTTCATTTGTATTACACCCTATCTCTAAAACAGCTCAGGGTGCTTTACACTGAAAAAAAAGAAAAGAAAAAAAGTGACATTCCACAAAATCAAACTGAATCTAATCATTAGATATCAGCAATAATACATAGCACCCCATCTCTAGCGGAACTCAGAATGCATTTAAAAAAAAAAAGAAAGAAAAAAAGCAACGAATGACAAACCACTCCTGACTGGTCTCACTCTCTCTTCACCCCCCCCCCTCCCCCAACCCCTCTCTCACACCTGGAAACTCTGCATCAGCCATGAGCACTGACGACCATACTGACCCCGATGACCCTGGCGGCACCAGCTTTGGCAGCGAACATGCAGAGAATACCGGTACCACTGCCCACGTCCAGCACCGTCTTCCCCTTGAACAGGTGCTTGTTGTAGTACATGGAGTTACGGTATGTCCTGGTGCGCACCTCGTCTTTCAGCATCTCCTGCAGCAATGTGCCTCACTTTTGTCTTTTATATTCTACTGTACTGAACTGTATTCTACTTACTGTATTGAACTGTACTGTACTGTACTGAACTGTATTGTACGGTACTGTACTGAACTGTACTGTACTGTATTGTACTGAACTTTACTGAACTTAACTGCATTGTACTGAACTGTATTGTATGTACTGTACTGTATTGTACTGTATTATATTGTATTCTACGGCACTGTATTGTATTGCATTGTACTGCACATAACTGACTGCACTGTACTCTATCATACTGTACTGTATTAGTGCATACTGTACTGTACTGTACTGCACTGTGTTGCATTGCATTGCACTGCACTCCATTGCAGTGTACTGTATTTATCAATTACCCTTTGAAACAACAGATTTCTCTGTGTGAAGTTCAGGCTGCTCTCCCCAGGGAGAGTGCATAACTACTGTGCAGCACCACCCTTTCTTTTTTTTCTTTTTTTTTTGTCCAACCCTTTTGTTGCCATGGATTCTTTTATATCCGCTAAGTGCATGCCAGTTGCTACACATGGGACCTTGGTTTATAATATCATCCAAATTGCAAGTGTCAAGACCACCATTCAAGGTCTAGTGGAGAGGGAGAACATGATGGTCAGTGTGGGATTCAATCCTGTGCGCTCAAGATTCTTTTTTTCCTAGGCAACCACTCCATTCCAGTATATTCACACACTGTATGTCTGTGCTGTAGAAGCTCATAATCAACACTCAAGCGCTATATATATATCAGATAGCAAAACAGGTCTTTCACCTTTCACTCTCTGATCCTACAAGCTTTCTCTATGTTTACCACATCAGTGTTTGTTCCCTATCCTAGTCTCTCTCTCAGCCTCCCTCTCTGCTTGTCAATGTCATTCTTCAAAAACTGGTTTGGTAAAAAAAAAATAATAATAATAATAAATGAAGCAGGTTTTTTTCTGACTGATTCTATTCATTTCCATTATTTCTGTTGATCCTGAAGCATTCTTTTCCCCTTGGAAGATTTTCCACATTGAACTGAACGGTTTTGTTTACCAACACTGACAAGGCAATGTAACTGTTGTGGTCATGGTGGTTTCTTTCTTGACAACTAATGACTTGGAACAATCACTGCGCTACACTGTCCACTCCTTATTCCAGAAAATCTGAAACCTTTTCTTTTCTTTAGGAAGATCAAGAAAAAGTGACATACAGCCAAATCTGCTCGGGCAGAATAGAAACTTGAGCAGGAAAATGCTTTCCAATCCAGCGCATGTGCAGAACCAATTACGTCCTTGTTTATCAGACACAAACTGACACAGGCATTGGCTGAAATTGCCGCATCACTGCATGCACAATGATGCTGGCCTTGTTTCAATTGACTGGGTGGAGGATGATTGACTTGACAGTGAAGTATGTCACAAACGATGTCCAAGCTAACGAAGAAACATTTCATACTTTGGTGAGTGATCAAATACTAATTAATGGGGCATTTATCCTCTCGAACAATAAAATGACTGGATATTCTATGTCCGATGTCCAACACCCATTTACACTGAATCCAACAACAACAAAAATAATAATAATCTATGAATAAAATTAAATAAACACCATGGTATCAATGATTGCACGAACATTAAAGGGAGGACAGACAGACTGGGGCACAGACAGCAAATGAAGTGAGACAGATCTATTGTACCACAACATACAAAAAAAAAAAGAAAAAAAGAAATCAGATTAAAAATGTGAGCTGCTGGACAACCTAGTATATAATATGACAGAGAACTCACCTCATGAATACCAAAGTGAGCGTAAGAGTCAAAGTAGTAGTCCTTAGAGGTCATCTCATCAGCAGGTATCATGCCGTTGGTCTTGCCTTCAGCAGTTGACGTCCCTTCCCCTGTCTTGTCCCCACTGCCATCAACGCTTGGTGCTGCCTGCATCAACATGTGTACGGTACAGTCATCCACAAACACTGATGTACACACTACACATTAATGTCCGTTACCTGTTAACATCCATGTGATAATTATCACATTTACAGATCTGTAAATGTGATTGCCAGTATTTGAGGGTAAGGAGGAAGGTGGAAGAATTGTTAGAATGCTTATCTGCCAACTGTGTCCATGAAGGTCTGAGTTCGAACTCTGGGTTCACCCTTTCTCCCAACTTTGAATGGGAAATCAAACGGAGTTTCTATCATTCAGACAAGATGATAAACCAAGGTAGCGTGAGCATAATGCATTGAAGAAGATCTCATGCCATATAAGTGCTGTCCTCTAACAAAACTCTATACAACATTAGAAGAAATCCATGCTGATACTAGTGATAGTACAAATATATGCATGCACTCAAGGCCTGACTAGCATGTTGGGCTATGCTGCTATTGCTAATCAGCCATCTGCTTGGCAAATGTAGAGAAGCATATTTGGTTTGTCAAAAAAAAAGTGACACCTCCTTCAGAAACGAACTAAAAACTGAGAATATCAATCTGTCTCCTGAGGCACAGAAAACTGGCAATGCCAAATGTTCTCAAATGGCAGCAACGCCATTCTCAAATGCCAACAATGCACAGAAAAGACAATCCACCAACACCTGGACAGTATCAGTTACACACCCCTGTCCACAGTTTTACAGACACTTCAGATCCCAGATTCAACTTAAGGACCTATGGACAAAATCAGTGTGAAGCCCATACTCATAATTATTTGCTTGCAATACAAGGACTCTGAAGGAGAAACAACTATATAAACATGTGTCAATGTTAAATGACAGACAAATCAATGTCAAATGACAGACAAAAGACCTGATAACATACCACTGCATCAGTTTTAATTGGAGTGTGTTGTCTGAAAATATCATTTATCAACCTGTGGGTCTCTAGCAATTTGTCAACCTGAATGAACACATAAAGTAAAAATATAACCGTGTCAAAGTGAAAGTGTAACTTATGCACTAGAGACTGGAGTTGGACTGTTTAATAAGTGGTATAAAAATGCACTTGGTCAACCAGATGAAATCAAAACGGAATGACAGAAACAAAGACAGAGAAGGTGCACAAGACACAAAGAACAATGAGATTGTTCCTTCCTTGGACCAGAGTGCGAAATATATCCAAGTCTACGCCGATATCACACACACACACACACACACAAAAGTAAGCAAGCAGACTACAACTGTACAAATGCAAGGATCTGTCGAAGTTCTGTCATTAATGCATTAATTACTTTTTGTTGGGCAATGACTTGAGTCTGCTGCAGGTTTTGACTCTTGCAGTTCAGAGTTAAAAGAAAAAAATGGGTGCGACAGGGAAATAACATAAAACTGACAGAAATATAAGTGACTGCTAGCTGCATCCAACCAAACACAAGTGAGATAACGTTCAAAATAAAATCTCAAGTCTGACTCAGTCGATGAGTGTGAGACATTCACCCATCACCGGTCTACGCTGGAACCGGGATGAGAACACGTGGAAGATTTCAACTTACAAAAACACACCTCAAGCATTAAAAATTCGTAACACACAATTCCCACACAAATGAAGATAAAACTGCTTTTGTCAATGTCACTGAAAACAGCAATGATAATAGGATGTCGGTATTTTGTGCATCACCTCCATTTGTTCAGCCATATTTTCCTCGCTTCTCCTGGAAATGGTAATTCGTCATCACATCTTGTGCCTGACGTTTTCGGCAAAGACCAATGACGTTATATAATTCCGGATTCACAGAAACAGCGCGTTTTGTTTGTCGGTATGAATTTAGTTTCATAACCAGTTTCATGAATTTTATGTAGTACTCTACTGCAGTAACGTAGGACATGTGACTTTGTTTTCTTTTTCGCCTTCTTCTTCTTCTTCTTCGTTCGTGGGCTGCAACACCCACGTTCACTCGTATATATGTAAACGAGTGCGCTTTTACGTGTATGACCGTTCAGTTTTTACCCCGCCATGTAGGCAGCCATAGTCCGTTTTCGGGGGTTTTTTCGCCTTCAATTATCACTCATTCACACACACACACACACACACACACACACACACACACACACACACACTGACCACATAGAATGTATTCAGTTGCACACGCCACTGAGTAATATTATATATTGACTGATCAAGTCATGTCATGCCCATGTTTCACACTTGCGTATCTGTGTGTTAAGAATTTCATAAATGTTGCTATGCATGGAAATTTAAACTTTCTCTGTAGTTTACACGGGCAGACACACACCGCGGCATACACACACACACACACACACACACACACACACACACACACACACACACACACACACACACACACACACACACACACACACACACACACACACACACACACACACTATGACACACACACACACACACACACACACACACACACACACACACACACGCCCGAATGACACAGGAAACGAATGATGAGCGCCCAATGGCAGCAGTCAGTCGGCTCTACCCAGGTAGGCAGCCTGTTGTGCAAATGACCCCATGTTTAGAGCTTGGTCTCCGACCGAGGATAGGCGCTATATAACTTCCATATCAATCAATCAATCAATCAATCAATCGAAGGGAAACAACTCAATCCAAAACAGAGACGGACAGACAGAAAGACACAGACAGACAGAGACAGAGAAAAACAGAGACAGAGAGAATAAATTGAATAAGTTTTATTTTCTGTGGGTAATAGAGTAAGCCAAATAATATTGTTTTTTTCATCCAGCCCTCGAAGGGGAAACAGTGACACTGATAAACAAAGGGGGAATCATTATATCAGTACAGCATGCATATTATAGTCATGGATGCATGGATGGTAATTTGATATTTACAACACTAAATAGAGGAGAATAAGAGGACAGAGATATAAGAGGAGAGACAGAGAGTATAAAAAGTGAAAATTTAATTAACATAAGTCAGGAAAATGATTAATCAACTAACCCCCCACTGGCACCCCCCACCCCCACCCCCCACCCCCAAAAAAGAACTGAAATAAACATGCGCAAAAAACAGTAATAGAAATAACGCCATTTAAATAGTTGTGGGAGCAAAAACGAGTTTGAAAGAGACAGACGGAGAGAGACAGAGACACAGAGATAGATAGAGAGACAAAGACGGAGATGACGTTATATAATAATTATATATAAAGAAATATACATCACAAAAACATGTGTTTGCGCACGTCCGTGAAAGCTTAAGGCAATCAATATAAGATTATCATCATTAGAAGAATAAAAGGGAGGAAGAGGTGTGTGTGTGTGTGTGTGTGTGTGTGTGAAGAGAGAGGGGGAGATAGACAAAGAGCGAGACAGAGAAAGAGGGGGGGGGGGGGTCGTGGAGGAGGGAGGGGGGGGGGCAAGTAGATAGAACGACAAAGTGAGAAAGAGAGAAAGAGGCGATATCAATCCATGTATAGATAATGATCATGCAAAACTAAAACTAAAGTGAAAGGCATG